>NC_030386.2:8632573-8933406 GCF_001625215.2 Daucus carota subsp. sativus | reverse complement strand
CCTGTTATATCTTCATCACACTTTCATTCTTTTCATGTGGAAAATGATCTTAAAGGAAGATCCTATGCATAACTCAATAACGACATGCCAGCATCTATCTTATCTTATTATAACATACTTTATTCAAACAAATTACATAACAGTGAACTTAATTATGTCTGGAACTAGAGTTGTAATTCGAGTCGGGCGGCTCGAGAGCTCACCCGGCTCGACTTGTTAAACGAGCTGAATTTGGACAAAGGTTCCGGCCGTTTAATTAAACGAGCCGGCTCGACTCGCCTTGTGAAATAAACGTGACGAGTTCGGGTAGAGATAGGCTCGATTAAGTATTAAAATTATACTCGTTAAAACCGGCTCGTCTAGCTAAACCAGACAGCTCGACTTGACTCGTGAAATTAAACGAGTTGAGTTCGAGTAGATCGATTAGTTAAACGAGTCATCTCGGCTCGGCTTGACTCGATTAATCTTTACTGTCTGGCTCGAAACTCGGCTTGCTCGACTCGAATTACAGTCCTATTTGGAACTACAACTGTGTGTGCGCGTGTGTGTGAAATTATTAGTTGTACTCGTGCTCTTTCCACCAAGCTTTAACCTTCGGCATCATATTATTGGCAGACTAATAACAAGCGATATCTTCTTATTCCTTCTTGCAAAAGGTTCCAAATTATTTGCAACGCTCACTCACTAATCACTACCTGTCACTAGAATAATTAAGATTCAGGTTGTAAACTCCGCGGCAGAAGGCTGAACGAGCACTATATATATATAATCACTTCATAGCTAATTACTAGGTGCCCGGCTTACAATATTAAATCATCATATGCATACCCGGCGATATTCTTACAAGCACGGGGTAGAAGGGGATGTTTGGTAACCAACTTAATATAAAAATAAGATTGTATATTTTTCAGAAATATATTTTTATAAATTTTTTAGATATAAATGTTAAAAAAATGTTTCATATTTATTGTTTGATAAAAAAGACTTATTTTAGAAAAAAGACTATCAAATTCTTCTGTTAACACCACTGTTCATGCTGCATGGTGCATTTCTCTATACATTCTGATAGTTTCTGTCTTGAAAAATAGATAATTAAGATCATGTTCAAGGGCAACTAGCGTAGATTTCAGATGAGTAAAAAATACTCCGTCCGTCAATTTGATTTTTTACGCGTAATTTAAGGTCGTTGAAAAACATACTTCCACTTATTACTTTCAAAATTTTGTTTCTATGAATAAAAGTATAAACTATAAACTTTAGTTTAAAGAAAGAAAATTTTATAAAAAAATATTTGAAGATACATTTTTTAAGCACATAAAATTACGTACAAAAAGTTAAAGTGACGACAAAAAAGTGACGGAGGGATTAGTTGTTAAGAGCAACTCCAGAGCCTCTTCTCGCAGCTGGGTGTTTCTTAGAAAGGAATAAAGGATAGTCTTTCAGAGATGCTCTTGTCTTAAATATTTTTCTAAGACCGGTATATCTATGTACTTACTGTCTTGGATAATGCTAAAAATTGCAACTTTTTATTAAATTGATTGGTGAAGAACAGCTTACTCATTTCCTACAGTATCCAGACAACACCTTACGTAGATGAACCAGATATGGAGACCAAAATGCACCCCTCATCACTCTACTTAGTCGCTCTGATCCTTTATATAAAGCACTTTGACTTTTTGCACATTGTTTTAGGAGCTTTGACCACATATTTAAACTTAATATTTTTAAAATTTTCTTTTTCTGATTAAAAATATAACATAAATATTATTATTCAGAAAAAGAAAAATTTAAAAATATTAAGTTTAAATTGGTAGTCAAAGATCCTAAAACAATGTGCAAAAAGTCAAGGTGCCTTATATAAAGGACCAGAGAGTAGCTATCAAGGCCGATTTTAAAGGCATTTATTTAAAATTGGATCCATTGATGAATGACTCAGACCTAGGCCTGCTTGGAAACTTCCCTCACCCTCACTCTGGTTGGTTATTGAAACAAAACGGTAAATCTTATCGACAGTGTAATTATCTACCATTGCCGTCATTATTATTGTTTCATTTGGACCCAAAAGAAGGGAATCATTCCTCAGAAAGTCCATCGTAGATCATTGTAAAATGTTTTTACACAGATATAAAACAGTTTCACAGCGAGGGAGCGAGCGAAATGATCTCCTCTGTATGACTGGCATGTTCAAGATCCACGGGATCAAAAGTTAGCCTCTTTTTTTTGGGGAGGAGCTTCCACGAATAAATTGCAGTGTTATACGGGGTAGTCTGGGTAAGTTTAAAAAAAATGATTCTTGTTTAAAATAAAAAAGTGCACTAGAAATGAGGAGTAAGTCAAGACTTTTAAATGATTAATATGTCTGGAAAAAAGTAGAATTCATGATCGTTTAAGCGCTTCTGACTTTTTACACAAAGAATCAAGAAAAGCAGAAGCCGACTTTTTAGAAAAAGAAGCGGGAAGCAGGGCAGCCAAACATGCACTATAATTGTAGAAGAAACAAGGTGCTCCTAGTGCTAGAGGAGGTCTACAGTTTTATTCTCACCCTTCAACCCTACTTATAATCGAATACATTGAAATTTATGTCAACCACCAAAAAATGTAACATCAACAGGTCATCATATTATATCACCTCTTGTTTTATCCAGTGAGCAAAATGGATGGTAACAGGACATGGTTTATGCTACTCTGTAGATGTTATTCCTGTAGAGATGAGGGACAAGGATAAAACAGGATAGGTTTTATTATGTTGGTAAGGTGAATAAGTTTGTAAATACTTGGCTCCAAATGATGGACAGGGCAATGACAGGAAAAAGAAGAGACAGGAAGTAAAAGTATTACCCAAGGATGGTAAACTTGGAACCAATGCTTCTGTTCCCCACTTATTTACTTGTTTCTTTATATACCAGGACATTAACTTTCGGTAGGGTATTGTAAATTGAAAGCAAAATGAAGCCTTGAGCTTGATTCTATTACCTTCATCCATGTTGCAGTCTACATTTATGTTAAGTGCTTCTGTTTAGTACATTTTAATCTCCTTTCTTCCATGTTTGTTTGTAAAAGCTGTGAGCTCATATTGCCAAAGACGCGAGACAGTTAAAATCTGCACCTGATTTGTAAACGTTAGTTAGAGGTAGCATGTTCAATAGTGGGTGTCAGTCCAAATATTAAATAGTGGGTAAGGAGTTATAGGTAGCATATTTAGATAGAAATTTTTTATTGATAGAGATTTTTGTGTGTATATTGTGGAGATATCATTATTAACGGGATGTTAATCAATAAAAATCTACCATCTCACTGGAAAATGGTTGTTAGTGTGAAAATCCTTACATTCTCCGTTTCAATTTACATGTCCACTTTAAGAATAAAATTTGTTTCAATTTAGTTGTTCACTTCAACTTTCAATGTAAAATTATATTTTCAAATTCAGTTCTACTTCACATATTTGTTATTTATATTTCCCAGATCAACATCAATCCACATATTACTGTCATATAATGCAATTATTTATAAATAATTTTTTTTAAACTGTGTGATTTTTTAAGAATTGACATCTAATTTGAAGTGGAGGTAATATGCGATTAGTACTGGAATTTTGCGAGTTCTCATTGTTAACTGTGAATGACCATTCTTTTCCTAGCTGCAGGTTTAAGAAATTGCAAATTATGTCCCCCACCCCACTCCACTAGTTTTTTATGTAGATTGACTGGAGTAACTAAAACGTTTAATGCTGCAATCCCCCCAGGCATGTGCTTATTGCTTCAAGTTTAGATTTTCCGTGGTCTGAGACTAAAATATATAGTGGTTTTAAACAAGAGTCTAAAGACTGTTGAAATATTGGTAAAAGTTTTAAAGGTGCTGCTAAATTGACCGAAGTTGAGTATTCACAAACACACTGAAATCTGACCATAAAACAGATTCTCATTTATGTATGGATTTGCTTGCATGTAGGAGTATTCAGCAATCAGTAGCAGGAGACCAGGAACCAGGAAATTCTTACAACATTCAACTCTCTCCAGACAGTGTCCTGTCAATGAGACTAAGGTATCCTTACTAATTGCAATTAGCCATTAAATTTTACTAATCTTGCTAATTGCTATAGCCATCAGCACGTTTCAAGTAGATTACTTGCCTTCTGATAGCATTTGGAGATTGTGGATTTCTGTGAGACTAATGTGTTAAAGCCTTGGGAAATTTATGAAACCAAACTATACAGATAATTAATACATGTATTCAATTTTCTCCTTGTCAATTTGGTTTAGACTAATTCAGAAACCAAGCTAGAGTGGCAAAAATTAATTCAGTTCTATCTGGGCAGTCAATAAGTATCTGCAGCTGACGTACTCTGGAAAATAGAAAAGCAGAAGCCAGAAGCAACTTCTGTTTACTTGAAACAAACCGGGACTATGTATATATTTCCTTATCAATTTGGTTTAGGCTTACTATTATGCTCGATCTTTTATTACCACTAGGTGAGGGTATGATGAGTGGATGCATTGGCATGAAAAAATCAGAAACAGAAAAAAAATCTCAAGAGAAAAAATCAAGAATGGATAGCACACAAGCACTTGACAATCTTGTAATATGGATACCACAATATATGTATGGTTCATGTAAAGCTTGTGGGGGTGTTTGTACTCGAAAGGACTTGTTTGGGGGGCTAGACTAGTAAAACAAAAAGAGAAGACATGAATGCAGGACAGCTCCGTATCATGCAATTAATAACTTTTGAGCATTTGCCGATCACTCCTCTGAGCCTTAGAACATGCATATATTACTTTCTCTTCCAAATAGCTAGCTAGGTTGGCATAAGTGGTGCTCCTTGGAAGTGGGTTCATTTTCAGAATTTTGATTATATACATCAAAATGTATGAATTGATAGGAAGAGTAAATTAGCTAGGGTGGTTGTTTCATTATTCATTAGAGCAAGTCCAATGGTGATGCTAAAATGTGTATAGCTATTGCTATAATTTGAAACCAAAAAGTGGTTTTTGGTGTTAAGATAGAATTAATAGTCCAATGGTTAGATTTAAAATAGAACCAATTAGATGTATATTTAACTAACATTCAACTTTGGTGCTATATTATAGCAATAGCATCCCATTGGAGTTGCATTTTTTCCTTCGGTGCTATATTATAGCAATAGCAACATCTATACTTGGTTCTATATTTAGCACCAAGTATAGCATTTTGCTATTTTGCATCAAAATATAGCATCCCATTGGAGTTGTATTTTTTACTTGGGTGCTATATTATGGCAATAGCACCCACTTTAGCTCCTCCATTGGACTTACTCTTAGGAGGACCACCTTGAAAGCTGCATTATTTTGACAGGACTTCCATCAAACACTTTAATTCAGTGGCAGATTATGTTGTGTAGGAAGTATCCCACTAATCTACTTGCAAACCCTTCTTTGTTTCTAAAAACTGCTGGAACGAAGTTGAGTTGAGAGGGTAAAACGTGTCAATCTTATGACTAAGCTCGGATTTGATATTCTCTAAACTAAGCACGTGTGAGGTAAATCGATACGTGTAGGAGTAACAATGAACTTTGGAATATCAACTTTGGCTAACATGACAACAAGAAATCTGAGAGTTTGAACCCGTGAATAATTATTTTATGCAATATCAGAAACTTAATACTCCCTCCGTTTCAAATTAGATGTCCACTTTCAAAATATCACATAGTTTAAGAAAAGTAGATGTTCACAAATTAAATGTACTAGCCTTTAACCCGTGCTTGGCACGGGTGGATATATAGTCGTAATTTATTATTTATATTTTAAATTTTAACGTCATTTTATTAATATTTTAGTATTAATGGATTGAGTTTTAATTAAATTATATTATTCAACTGACTATATTTTCATATCAGGATATTAGTACATTTAATCCAAATTTAGTACACGTAGATTTAAAAATAAAAAATCAGAAAATTCAAATCTTTTCCAAACATAACCGATCATGTAATATTTTTGAAAGATTCAGTAATCTAATCAATCGAATTTCAACATAATTTTGTAATCTTGGTTTTTTTGACAACAATAACTTTTAAAATTAGAGTTAGAAACGGTTTTGGAATGCTTCGTGTTTATCTTGAAATAGAATACGCTAAAGTTAAAAAGAGTTATATGAAGGTTTAAAAAAAAAATTCAAAATTGTATATTTATAATTTTATTTATAACATCATTATAATTTTTTTAATGAAATATTATATGATAATGTATTTTTATTAGTGTTTTTAGTATTTGAAACTGTTTAACAATATAATACTAATGGACTCCATATTCGTGTTTATATTAAAATAGAACACGTTAAAGTTAAAAAGAGTTATATGAAGGTTCTTGTTAAAAGAAAATATTCAAAATTGTATATTTATAATTTTATATATAACATCATTATAATTTTTTTAATGAAATATTATATGATAATGGATTGTTATGAGTGTTTTTAGTATTTGAAACTGTTTAACAATATAATACTAATAGACTTCACATTTGTAGAGTTATAGTACAAAAAGACAGTACCAAACCAAAAAATATAACTAAAACCTCGGACTACAAATTATACCCATGTTGGCTTATTATAGTATAGTATAGATTAAATGATCATAATATGTGGTATGTGGTTGATCTAGGAAATATAAATAAGGAGTATGTGGAGTAGAATTGACTTTGAAAATATAATTTTGCATTGAAAGTTGAAGTGGACAACTAATTTGAAACAAAACTTTTTTTTCAAAGTGGACATGTAAATTGAAACGGAGGGAGCAGGAATAAGATACAAAGTAATTACCTATCTATCTGCGTGCAATCAGGTGTCCCTCTGTTTGAGTACCATGATGATTAGTTTTATCGATATAAATTTGCCAAAGGAGAGAAAAATTCTTATAGATTCTCCCGAAAATAGGAACATGTAAAGAAAATATTTAAAATACTTGTAAGATGTTTCTCCAATTCATTTTGCCATGTAGTGTGAGACTGTGAGTGAGAGTTGAATGTCACAAGAAATTCAGTTGAAATTCAATATTATAGGCAAAATTTATTTATATAATGAAACTAAATAAAACCATAAACTTTGTTGTATATATTATTATGCATCAAATTTATACAAGACTCAGTGATCTTCTAACATCGCATGGGTGTAGTCATCCAAGTACACAAGTCCTAGATGTGAATATATATGTATGTGTGCATGTAGATTGTAGCACAGATTGCAGAGGGAAATACAAAATGGAGAATGGACACATTAATTTTAATATATTTCTAAACTCTAAATATGTAGAGTAAACTCTTTAATTCTAATGGTAGTGGCAAACAGTTGCAAATAAATATGTAAACTTTTGACTGGTGTACTGAGCTTGTGTCAGCCACGCACTATACATGTTTTCATAGATGTTTTTTTTGGAAACGGTCTTTCCAGTGTGTGCCCAGGAGCACACAATAAGTACCAACTCTCATATGAAAATAACTTTTTTTGATTGGTGGAATTGGTGTGAATGCAGGGGGTCATCAACATTTATTATCAATCCACCAATCAAAAACTGCATTTTCATGAGAGTTAATGATTATTGTGTGCCCATGAACACACCATAGAAAATTCGCTTCGGAAAGGAATTACACATATAATTTTCTGAAATAGACAGAATGTTGGAAATCTAAATACTTCTGCAGCCAACAGTGATGTTGAAATTTGAAACCTGAAGCTTTTGAAACTGCCAACTGCTAAGCAATACTACCTCACTTAATGGCTTTGAGTAGCAGGAGAAATGTTTTCATTATGGTAACTGCAATCAAACGGATTTTCTAGCAAGCATAAATCCTAACGATCAGTTTTTATAATATATTATCTTATTATATATTTCTAGCAATCATCGGTTGTTCCCAGCATATAAAATCTCGTATTACATCCCACCACCACCTAGGTCCCAATTTTCTCCTTAAGCAAATTACACAGCTCTCCTTATTTCATTATCTGCTAATAATAACTAGTATAAACTTGTACGTACAGCTAGTTTAAGACAAAGACACTGCATTAGCTACAGATATACATGGGGAGGGGTGGGGCTTCAAAATGCCATTGTGAGGACACACATTATGATATTTTTATAAAATATAATTTAATAACATTTTTTAAATTTATTTTATTTTTGAATGAAAATTTAGATGTCAAATTTTATTCAGTAAAAATAATTTTAAAAAAATTATGAAATTATATCTTATAAAAATCTCAAAAATACATATAGAAAAAATAACATAAACAACAGGAGGACGGGGGAGTATTAAGGGGCCGTTTGGGTGAGATTAAAATAAGTGCTTATTGTTTAAAATAAATAAGTAGAGTAGAAGTTAGAAGCAAGATAAGACTTATAAGTGATTAAAGTGTTTGGGAAATAAGCAGAAGTCCTGAAACAAAAGCTAGCATTCATAACTTTTTATAAGTGCTTCTTGATTTTTTACACAAACGGTACGAATAAGTGCTTCTAACTTATAAACCGAGAAGTCCAGCTTAAAATGGGTTGCCAAACACCCACTAAGTTTTTGGGCCCAGGGTGTCGCTCTAGATATACATTATACACACAGTACGTAGAGATGAGTAGTTGAAACTAAAAACACCCATGGTCTGGTCCTTTGCCCCTTGCCCCCTTCCCCAGCCCCACATGTGGACCCCTCTCTCAATCTCCCTTATCTCTCTCTAGCCAAGTCTCGATAAAACCCCTTGACAACCCTCTATTCTCTCCACAACTCTCTCTCAAATATTCCCAAACTAATTCCCTCAAAACTAACTTTCTTCAAAAACCAAAAGAAAAAGGAGATGGGTGTTGGAAAATCAAACAAAATGCCCCAGACCGCAGTCCTCAAACAAATCCTCAAGAGATGTTCGAGCCTCGGCAAGAAACACGGCTGCGACAATCTCTCCGGCCTCCCGGTCGACGTGCCCAAAGGCCACTTTGCAGTCTACGTCGGAGAGAACCGGAGCCGATACATTGTGCCCATTTCGTTTCTCACACACCCCCAGTTTCAGTGCCTCCTCCAACAAGCTGAAGATGAG
The DNA here is from genome assembly GCF_001625215.2 of Daucus carota subsp. sativus. Classification (NCBI taxonomy): domain Eukaryota; kingdom Viridiplantae; phylum Streptophyta; class Magnoliopsida; order Apiales; family Apiaceae; genus Daucus; species Daucus carota. The sequence continues at coordinate 8,924,358 of NC_030386.2, read as the reverse complement.
TTCGGATTTGTGCATGACATGGGACTCACCATTCCATGTGAACAAGTCGTTTTCGAGTCCTTGACCTCAATGCTCCGATGCTGATCTTTTTTGCTTATTATTTTTATCGCTTGATAATTCATGGATGGTTCGATTTGTTGAACGAGGAAGATGGTCAAGAAGAAGCAGCTGCTGCTTCTCTTTTTTTAACATCTTTCCTCGTTTTGGTTTGGTCTTGAAGCTGTCGTTAGTGTTTTTTTTTTTTTTGGAATTCAGTGATGACTCTAACCCAACACTCATAGACTTTTTGAGGGTTAGATTAATTTGTATATCTTCCTCGTCATATATAGAGGTGTTAATTAGCTATGCCCTGTGAGTGGAACTTAATGTTAATGAAAGATGGCTCAGTGCCATAATTTGTTCAAGGACTATCAGTTTTATGTGTTTGCATGTGTGTTTACAGTGCACATGTTTCTGTATGTTTGTATTTAGATCTGACATGCCTTACTATTTCTTACTTTACCGTACTCCCTCCAACCCAATACAAAATTATAGGTATACTCCCTCCGTCCCAGTAGATTGTATACATTTGATTTGGACACGGAGACCAAGAAAAAGTGTAAAAAGTAAGTAAAGTGAGATGAAAAGTGAGTAAAGTGGTGGGACCCATTTATATTTAATGATAGATTTGAGATAGTGGAAGAAAGTAGTGGGTGTAATAGTGTTTATATTATTATAGAATGAAGATAGTGGAAGAAAGAAGTGGGTGTAATAGTGTTTTATATTATTAAAAGTTAGACCCGGCAAATTTTCACACGACACGAATACACGACACGAAAACGACACGAAAATTTAGTGTTTGTGTTTGCATTTTGAGTACACGACACGAAAAGGTACACGACACGAAATACACGACTGAGAAGTCTTGTCGGTTTTGTGTTTACCCTTCGGGTACACGACACGACACGAGGTACACGAAATAAATAAATAAATAAATAAATAAATATATATATATATATATATATATATATATATATATATATATATATATATATATATATATACCCTTCGAATTAAGAGTTGGTCGCGGACAAATTCAAAGTTTCCCAATTATCCTTTATTTTATGTAACTTTTATTATGTTTAAGCCTGAATTTGGACAATATTTGTAAAATATTAATATTTCGTGTACTAATTCGTTACCAGTTTCGTGTATTTTTTCGTGTATATTTCGTGTTTTCGTGTTTTCATGTACTATTTCGTATCGTGTCGTTTTCGTGTACATGAAAAAATTCGTGTACTACAGTTCGTGTCGTTTTTACCTGTTTCTAAATCGTGTCGTGTTCGTGTTTACAATCGTGTACACGAATTGAATTCGTGTCGTGTTCGTGTATACCCACCAGATACACGAAACACGAAAGTACACGACACGTTTATACACGACACGAACGATTTGCCAGGTCTATTAAAAGTTACTATATTTGGAATGTATAGATATGATGGGACGTCCCAAAAAGGAAACTGTATAAAATTGATTGGGACGGAGGGAGTACGTGATTTAGTTGTACGTATTATTGAAATGTTTGTAAACCATTGAGACGGAGAGAGTAACACAGTATAATGTTTACAAATCGGGCTTCAAGGAAAACATGGTCCCCATAACGAGCTCATGGGAGAACATGGCTTTCGTATTTGGGTTTGTCTAGTGTGTGCCCATGGGCACATGCTAAGCGCGGAATTTGATATGTTTGGGAGGTTTTGATTGGTGTGGTTGTTGTATTTGCAGAAGGGTCCATCATTATTAAGATATGAGAGCCAATCAAAATTTCTCAAACTTGTAAAATTCCGCGCTTAGTATATGCCCATGGGCACACACTAGAAAAACCGTTCATATTTTGGAAAATCCTTGGTTTAAAGAGATACTCCCTCCGTCCCCCTCAATTGTTTACATTGGAGGGAGCACGGAGACCAAGACAATGTATGAAAAATGAGAAAAGTCAGATGAAAAGTGGGTAAAGTGGTGGGACCCATCAATATTTAATAATAGATTTGAGATAGTGGAAGAAAGTAGTGGGTGTAATAGTAGTTTTTATTATTAAATATGAGATAGTGGGGAAAGATAACGGGTGTAATGATGGAAAAAACTTACTATTTATGGTAACGTAAAGAAATGAGAGGGACATCCCAAAATAGTAACCGTAAAGAAATGAGAGGGACAAAGGGAGTAACAAATAGTACAAATAAAAATTATGAAAATTGTGTAAAAAACCTAAATTCCAATGATATATTAGTGTTTGACGCTGATTTTAGCCAATATTCTAGTAGTGGCTTTGTCGCAAAAAAATATTTATATAACAAAAATTCGTTGTTATAATAAATTAATATATTTTATCGTAATGAACTGATATAAAAATAATATATTATTTTTAAAATATAATTAAGCGATGACAAAGATTTTAGCCTGAACTTAGAGATATTTTTATCAGTTATATCAATAAATTATTATCCATACGGATACATGTAATTCGGCTGGCCCAGTATCGAGTATCGACATAATGCTCACCGCCTCACATGCATCTTAATCGCGATTTCGAATATTGTGAATTTAAATGAGAGACGTATAAAATTTAAAAGAAGAAAATCACGCTTAAAAAACCAGAACGGAAGGAGTAGTATTCTTCATCCTTATAATACTCTAGTTTATTTATTTATTTATCAATCTTGTTTAAGTAAAATGAAAAGAATTGTTTGTTTTCAAGAAATGAAATAGAACTGCTGAATCAAAAGATTTCAACATAGCTATAAAATAATGCGGCAGGGTGATATAGGACACATCATGCATGGATTGGGGGCTAGTTAGTGACTTACGGGACCCAGCCATAATATGAGATGAATATGATGATGAAAGAAAGCATTGATAGATATTCTGTTCATAAATTATCAACTTTACTCTGATTTCACATGGAAGTCAGCTTCAGCTAGGGGGTGGCAATCGTTTCGTTTCGTATACTTTCGTTTCGTGTATTTTCGTGTTTCGTGTACTCGAAGGTGAAATCCGTATCCGCCCGTTATTAATTTCGTGTATCTAATTTGAAACCCGTATCCGTTTCGAATCGTTTCGTATATATTTCGTGTACTTTTCGTGTATATTATATATAAAAATTTTAATATATTTTTTAATCAAAAAATGGATTTAATATATATTTTCCTTTATAAATTTATTAAATGTGAATGATATATATTATACTTGTATACAATTCTTTATAAATTTGTTAATGTATCTACAATATATATCCACACATACATATAAATATATACTTTATACTCAATTATATATTTAATATATCATTACATATATATAATAAATATAATCTACAAATATTTCGTGTACTTTCGTGTATTTCGTGTACCCCAAATGAAAACCCATATCCGACACGAAATCTATCTTGTAATTTCGTGTTCGTGTACCTTCGTGTTTCGTGTATCAAAAATCAAAACCCGTATCCATTTTTTTCGTGTCGTTTCGTTTCGTGTTAGCGTGTTACGTGTCAAATTGTCAGGCCTAGCTTCAGCCTTGTATTTCCTCCTTTCCCTGTGTGAGGCTACTTATAACCATTACTGCTGACGTGTATAGGCATGTTGATCATAGCTCCTATCCAATCCGATCAGAAACGTTTTTAGTGGTATAGATTTGTAGAAAAGAAAAATCGATCCAAAATATGATTCGATAAAAAAAATGAAAATAATTGAAACGGATATGGATACAAGGTGATTCGGTCTGACAGATAATATATATATATAGAGAGTTTTGCTCAAATGAGATCTCATATTAATTTGAGATATGAGATCTAATCTAGTCCACTCATTTAAATACATTATATTCATCTCTCAACATTCATTTAATATTTTAATATTTCACCATCTTCTAATTCAACTACTAATCACCTTCAACCATCGCTGCCACCAGCACTAGCGACCACCACCACCTCTGACGACCACCAGAAAATCACCACCGACAAACACAAAATCACCACCGTTAAACGAGAGATCAACACCAAAAAGTGAGAAATCAACACCTATAAACGAAATCACCACCGTTAAAACAAACACTCCGCCAGAAAAATGAGTAATCAACACAAAAAAAATAAGAAATCAACACCAGAAAACGAAAATCACCATCATAAAAACAAAAATCACCACATAAACAACCAGATATGCAATCACACCGCCACTCATCACACCACCACGAGCGGCATCTCCGGCGAACACACCACCACTCTCATCCACGCCTTTAACATCCTCCTCCCTTACCGCCCCAGCCTTGTACAAAAAGTCCTCCAGGTCAATGCTGGCTTCGCATTGCTCCCACTCACCGGCTGGATTTGTGTGTACTATAACGGCGACGGCAACATTGAGGAACAGTGGTGGTTCAACTGGTGGAGGCGGCAGCGAGCCACTGTGGACCAGGTACGAGGAGGAAGTTGAGGGGCTGGGGGCGGGGGCGGGGGCGGGGGGGGGAGAGAGAGAGCAGATATGATGTGTTGCGGTAGTGGTGGACGGGGGACTACTGGTGCGTGGTGGTGGGTGTGTGGGTGGTGATAGGGGTGTTGTGGGTGGTGGATGAAAGAGATGAAGGATAAAATAGAAATATAAAATATGTGGTTGAGATTTAATTTAGGGATATGAATGTGTGGCTAGGATTAGATCACATATCTCACATTAGCTGGGGCTCTCATTTGAGCTGCACACACACACACACACACACACACACACACACACACACACATATATATATATATATATGTAGAGAGAGAGAGAGTCTTACTCTAATACAAACCTCCTTATTCTACAAACTAAGAACCCACCTCAAATATCACTAAATTCTAAAGCACATATCACTAATATTTACACCTCGAAATACAGGGAGCTGAAAGAAATATTATTATACAAAATTAATGCTTAAACAGAGGTAATTTGCACAGAATATTACTCCTTTCGTCTCAATATATAAGTCCCTTTCGATTTTTGACCGGTCAAAATTGACTATATTTTGACTGAAATTTATAAATATTATATAACTGAAAAAAGAATTAAAAAAAATAATCATCAAAAGATAAATCAAGTCTATTTTAATATGTAACTTTTTATTTTCTATAACAACTCTTGGAAAAACAAAAAGGACTTATAAATTGATAAAAAGAGTACTCCCTCCGTTTTGATACAACCAACACATACATGTAATACTGCATACCCACAACGTCACGCACATACATATAACCACTGACCGCTGGTGGAAGATCTATAACCTTCTGCTATATATATGTCCTCAGATCTGCAAAAGTCACGGTGGTGATTTTTTTATTGCACAACAGGTGATTTTTTGTTGATTTGTATTGATTTTTGGTCATTTTGACTTTTGCCTGTTGATTATATGGTGGAAGTGGTGTGCAGATGGAAGTGGTGGTGTTAAGATGGTGGTAGTGGCGAATGAGGTGGTTGTGATGATTAATGATGGTTTTGGCAGATTTTGTTTGATTCTGTTGATTTTTATTGAGATTTGGTGATTTCTCATAGATATGGTGAATTTCACGAGGTAGTGACCGGAGAAGGTGGTGGTAAGGTGGTTTTCTTCTGGTAATTTTATAAAACCCGGTAATTTTCCGTTAACAATGGTGATTTTTGATTTGCGGTGGCTGGAGACGATAACGGAGTAGGCGGTTTGTTATTTTACACCAACTATAAGAAAGATTGTAGAAGGGGGGGGTTGAATACAATCTTTTACAAATTTAAATGATTCAAGAATAATACACTAAGAACACAGTAAACAGAAAAACACCAAGTATTAAAAATACGGGTGGATTGAATGATCCACCCGTGAGATTTTATATAGAAGAATCTGTGGATTGTTTACAATTCGCACAGCTGCTGGTTCATCACTCAAACAAGTTCTAACTATCAGATTTTTCTCTCAAGTAAATTGAACAAGTTCAACTGATGCTTCTAACTTGGTTATATACTCCAAGTTTTACAAAGCTTTTAGCTAGATTACAAAATGCACTCTAATCTAAAAACAATGCTGCACAACTTTGTCTTATCACTACGCCATAAACGCTCATATGCAACGCTCAATAGTGTTGCCTTATACCCCAAATGGTGTTGCCTTAAGACCGAAATCGAGATATGCAACACTTTCTGAGCGTTGCATACGCGAGCCTTGCCTTTGACCTATAAGGCAACACTTTTGGCTATCTAATGCAACACCAAAAATGTATTGCATTATACACATAATGCAACACCGCCTTTTTATAAAGGCAACATCTCCCGGTGTTGCCCCAACAGGTGGACACACATCAGAGGTGGGTCCCACTCCACCTGCCACATCAACTGGGTCCCACCTGCCACATCAACTGGGTCCACTTGCCACGTCATTGATGAGTCACTTTCCACGTCATAGGTGGGTCCCACATGATCCAAATGTTTAAAAAATAATTAGTAGGTCCCACATATCTTTTGCAACACCATATATTACAATATGCAACACTAGGTTATTTATATTTGCAACACTGATAGATTAAATATGAAACACTAAATAAATAAAAATTACAACACTGACAAAAGTAAAATACAACACTTTCTATAAAATTTTGGCAATATCTGTCTTGAACATTCATAAATCCATTCCTAACCAAGCAAGTAAACAACAAAATAACCTAGTCTCAGATCTCCATAAATCCCTTCTCAATGTTGTACGTTCATTGTAGATACTATATTGTAGATACTATATTTCACTACACCAGGTCAATGTGGGACAAAAATGGCAGCTGACTTTGAGGATGCACTGATTTCCTTCATGGTATCAAAGTATCGAGTCACCAGCACCATATCCATAACATCCTTAGCAAAAGTCCCAGGAACATTATAAGAAAAGGCACCAGTTCCAAATAGATGAGTAGTAGTAGCCAAAGTAGCCATTCCACTTTTGAAGCAAAGTACTCTTTCTGCCTTGTCAAGCTTTGCCAGGATACTTCAAATAAGAAAGAGTTAAAATGCACATCAATCACAAATGCCAAGTTCGGACAATGTTAGTATCTCATCTTGATTGTAGTTTGTAATTGAGAATCATCATCAATAGAAATCCACCTTCTTAAGAAGAAAAATTCACAACTGAAATTTTTGGTTCTTAGTAGTAATATTTGAAAAAAAAAACAAGATGTAAATGTCTGGCTACGAAGATGGACCAGACGAAGAGTATCACATTTCTACTTTTTAACTGAAGTTTGATATGTGACACGGCCTTTGCAGTTATATCATTAAACTAGAATAGACATATAGGCAGTGCCTAGTAATATATATCTTTAATTGTTTAGATCTCATTCCACCATATGTATATATTTCATTATTAAATTCTATTAGGTTATCTTATCGTGCAGACTGAGTTGGTTCAGATCGAAAACAACTGTTTGGGTAAAGGAGCTCACCAGCTTATTCTGGGATTACCTAAAAATGGAGCATTAGCAACGAAATCATTTTCCTTATAATGCTCAAACCCATTAATAGGCAGTGCATCTGTTGCAAGCTCATCACTGTTCCAAGTGACTACACACACTTCTGGTCTCTGAGTATTTCCCTGTGCAGAATAAGATAAATACTATAGATAGACAACTTTATTCATGTCTATATACAGGGTTTTCTGGTGCATATTGCTACTATCTATAATTGTATAAACAATATATCAGAAGATAGACAACCTCATACAGGGTTTTCCGTGAGAAATTCAAAATGATATAAGCTGAAGCTATAGAACCAGTCACTATCCACTATTAGTAGGAAACAGGAAGTCTATGCCTTGAACAGTTTTCTCTATTTCGAATCACAGTTATTCATTTTTGAAATTTTAAAACATTAATATACTTTCTTCCGGTTTGGAATTTAGCACGTCAAAACCAGGTAGCACATAAGCCAACTCAATTCATGTACATTCTAGAAACAATAGTAATTACATTACTCAAAAGCAGGGAGACATATAAGTTCTGCTATTTCATCAGATTTTCTAAATAATAAAGATGGATGTGTAGAAATATAGACCGACACTGTTTAATTATCAAGTCAGGGATCTTACGCCTTCATAGTTACTAGGAGCTTTCTGAAGCTTTGGATCTGAATCACTAATGTTCTCCAAATGCTTTAATACAGCCTCTCCATACTTGGAGCAGTTGGTTCTTTCAAACCATCCAGCAAGTCTGTCAAAACTTGGCTGCCGCCATCGAGTCCTGAAGCTCTAGCTGATGCAAGTTTATTTAATAGTTTAACCTGCAAGTAGTGCGGAGAGAAAAATATCATATAAATGGTGAAGTTTAAATGAAGTACACTCACATGCCTGCCAGAAATACAAGTATTTGGTATGAAAATATCATATTTGGTATGATTCATAAGCCATTAGAAAATAATCAGTTAACAATCCGATTCCAAGTGATTCTTATGTCAAACAACAATAAAAGTATACCTTCTGGAAAACACTACAAAACCATACCAATTCATCATTCCTGTGCTCAGATATATGTCATAAAATCAAATCAACAGAAAGGGATAAGAAACATATCCAAGCTTCAAATCATATATATCATTAATCCAGAACCATGATACTTACACTACTTCAGAATCAGAAAACAAAGACCTAAGTCTATCACCTCGACATTTAATCAAACACTTTCAAAACACAACTTAGACACTCAACAAACACAAGTTCAGGAGCTGGTAAATTTGTTGACCGCCTTGGTGCCTTTAGAAACAGTGTGCTTGGCCAATTCACCGGGGAGCAAAAGCCTCACAGCAAATAAAAACTACACAAATTTAACCAAAATCTAGACAAGAAAGCCCCAATTTACCTCGATGAAATCTGTAACTCAAAGACCCAAATTTCAAGCTCCGGCTAAAACACCAACTCGAAACCTAACCACCTGCATAATTTAAAAAATAGAAATTAATAGTGAAGAAATACAAAATCAGATAGTGAAGAAATAGAAGATCAAAAGAATAAAATAGAAACTAAAGTAGCAGGGTAGATGTGAGTTATTGTTGGCCATGAGATAGCAGAGCAAACCATGGATGTAGATAGACAGAGTCGAGAGGAAGTTTTTTGATGTGTGTGTTTTTAATCGAATTGGGTGTTTAGTTTTGGGGGGAATTTTGCCGCCCGTGCAGTGATTTTCTTTTCACCTTGTAGTCTGGTACACTGTGTTTACATTCATTTTTTATTAAAAAAAATTAGCAATAATTTAAATTGTTTTCATGCAGATTATATACAGAAAATAGTTATATATATGTGTAATATAATTAATATAATATATATTATTTCATAATTTAATTAAACAACTAAACTAATTTATCTATATTTTTCTTAAATATATATTATTATCATCAAAATATTTGTAATTACTTAAAATTATTACTCATATTAGTCATATTTACATAATATATTTAAACTCTATAACATATCATATATTAGTTACTACAACTAAAATATATATTAAATCAGATTATAGATATAACTAATTATTTTTATTTATACATTAACTAAGGTAATTATAAATCCAAGGTTACTCTATTGTAAAGTTTTTTAGATAACGGTGGACGTCGCAACAGCCTCATCACTTGTTAATATTATGATATTTATTATACTAAATTTTCAAAATAAAAAATCAGAATACAAATATCAATATATATTACTTGAAGATATATTTAAATTTTATAATTATAAAAAAATTTAATTTTTAATGCAACACTACTGTTGCACGACATACACGTTGCAACACTAGTGTAGCGGCGCAACACAACATACATGTCTAATGCAATACTATTTGAAGGAGTGTTGCATAAGATCACTAGGATAGAGCTAACGAAACACTAGGGTGGCAACACTTTATAAAAAACGTTGCATATGAGCACTTATGGTGTAGTGTATGCATGCTTTCTGAGATGTCTTCATCTTTGACCATCATCTTGATTTGATCCAGATTGCACTGCATGAGATAAGTATGTTTCTGCTTCTTCTTTATTTTCCTAATTAGGCTTCCATGTCTATTTTAGTGTAATTCGATCCATGTGATTTGTCAGACTTAAGCTCTAGTCACTTTCAACTGCTCTTTGCTTCATCAGTTGAAAGTTCTGGTTTCTTTCAACTGCTCTTGACTTTATCAGTTGAATGCCCGGCTCATCAGTTGAATGAATTACAAACTCCATCAGTTGAATGTTGTTCCAGTCTCATCAGTTGAATTCCTCAGCATCATCAGTTGAACACTTTGTCTTCAGTTGAATGCTTGATTTTCATCAGTTGAAACATCATCCAGTCTTCATCAGTTGAATAGTTACATCTCATCAGTTGAATATCCTTCACTTAGATAAAATTACATGGCATTGGATATTTACAATTAGCCATCCTATTCTACCCATCCGTTGATAATTCCCAAAGACAAGAAATATAACAATTACAACTGAAATTTGATAAAGATTCTAAGTAAGACATGTTACAAAATGTTTATGTTATCATCAAAAATTATTGATTCCTAACAATCTTCCCCAATTTATGACTGGAGAAGATGCAGACATAAATTCTACACTTGATGATAACAAAACATTAATAAAATAAAATGCAGAATTTAAAAACAAGAGTTAGAAAAGTTTACAGATAATTATGCTCCTCTAGACTGAGCAGTTACTTGTTCCTAGAAATTCTTCTTCTTCTGGACTTAAGTTTTTCTTCAAGAATATTGATCTGTTTCTGAAAGATCCTGTAGAACCATTCTTCATCACTGTCTTGTCTGTTGAGCTTGGATTGGAGAGTCTTCCGAGTATTCAAGCTAGCAACCTTGAGTTGATCTTTAGGTCTGAAAAATCTCCTAACACCTTGATTGTCCCTAAATTCCATGACTGGAGTAGGTTCATGATGAATTTTCTTTCCAGTGTAGGGAATTTTCAGCCTTCTTTGTAGACTAGCATCTGAGTTCCATTCCTTCCTGATCTCAAGGATTCTCTTTAGTACCATTTGCTTTGCAGGTGGTGTAAATCCTCCAGTTCTCTTCATAGATCCATATATTTTTGTTAGAGAACTGAATCCCTCAGAATTCAGAACTCTGTGAAGAGGCCAGATGACATCACCTTTGTTTTTGTAAGAGAATACCAATCTTTCAGGTAACTTTGAAGTTGATTCTATTCCTCTTACTTCTTGAAGATCATCCAGCTCCAGCTCCAACTCAGAAATTTCTTCAATGTTAGCAATAATGAGATAGTCATCAGGATTTTCAGGTTCTTTTGGAGGTTTAGGAGGGTTAGCCATCCTCTTGGCCACAGACTTGACTTTCTTCTTTGGCTTGGAAGATTCTTGAACAAGAAAAGCTGGAATTGGGATATCTTCCAAGTCAATTGGCTCCTCCTTTGGCATTATTGGCTCATCATGGAAGTTGACATCTGGATGTACCACTGTGGTGTCCTTGATTGGATAGGAAGGCTTTGAGATAGGCTTTTCTGGCACTTCTTCTCTTCTCTTGGCTGCCTCAGGCATCTTAGTTTTAGATTTGACTCTCTTTTTCTTTGGAGAAGATTCAAGAGGCAATCTTTCCTCATTTAAAAGCTCAGCTGCCAACTCCTCTTCCAGCTCAATAGCATACCTTTCATCAACCTCTATTTGATTCAAAGAGAGTTGAGATTCAAACTCTTCTTTTTCACATTCTCTGGCCACCTCTTCAGCTTTTGCAAATGAGTAGTGAGGATGGCCAGTTCCAATAAACAGCTTCTGGCCTTCTCTGTAGATGATGGCAAAATGAGCTTTTAAAGCCACATCTGTACAGTCTTTGTAACTTTTGATCTCTTGGCCCAAGAGCTTGTATTCATTTTTGTCAGGCCTGGCTAGTGGAAAGTAGATTGAGCTTGAATCTTTTCCAGGCTTGGAGTAACCACAATTGATTGGAGATAGAATGGCCTTGAACTCATTCAAAAATGATGGCTCACCCTTTTCTGTCTTGGAAGGAATAACAATCTCAGGTGTAATCACCCTGAGAATTGTAGTTGTGGTTGGAAAGGAGATTTGAGCTGTGGTGGCTGTAGAAGGTTTCTTGCCCAACTGAGCCACTCTCTTTGCAATAGAGTCTAATTCTTTCATCCTTTCAATCTTTTGCTTTTCTCTTTCAGTGTGGAAAGGAGGAGGAATTTGACTGATCAATTCTGCAGGAGTTGGTAATTCTTTCTCCCCCTTTTTGTTAGCAGCAAGTGTAGGGGATGGACTGGGAAGTGAAACACCAGAGACAAGAAGAAGATGTTGAAGAAGTCCAGTCTGAATTCTTTGATGCTGCAACATCTCATCCATTCTAGAGTTTAAGATATAGACATTTCCTTCCAGAGCTTCCACTTGCTTTTCCAATTGGAGTTGTTTTTGCTCAGATTCAGAAAGAGCTGATTTGACCTGAGCTGGAAGCTTTTCATCAATTTGTTTGGTCAAATCAGTCTTAACAGAGGCAATGAGAGAATTGAGATGCTCTATCTCATGCTGAAAGTGGAGAGATTGATATTTGTGAAGCTTGAGATTGTCCAGAGCTTGACTGGCAATTGTGGAAGAGATGGCTGGAGAGGAGGATGAGCTTCCAGATTGTGATTGAAGAATGGTGGAGGCTTGCCTTTCCAGCTCCATGCTAACAACAGTGGCATTGGCAGACTGCATGGAGAGCCATGAAGGAAGAGAAGTTGAAGGTTGTTCAACAAGGGATTCCTTAAGAGCATCATTGAGGTCTTCATCACTATCATCATAATGAAAATCATCTCCAGCATTGGCAGGCAGAGCTGTAAATGCCTCCTTTGCTCTAAGCATAGAAGATGTAGTGTGAATCAGATTGAGGTGCCTCTCAGCTGCTTGATTGTCCAGTCTGGCAAAATCTTGAATGGAGGACATCCCATGAGTAAAAGTCTCAGGGTCTAGTGAAACACTATCCAATATGGATCTGTATTCAGCTTGAAACTCTTGTTCACTAAACCCTTCATTGACACCTGCATTTCTCTCAATTTCTCTCTTTTCTTGCATCAAGGGCTCCCCTTGGCTCACCACACCACTTACCTCTCCCTCACTTACCCTTACTAAAGGGTCACTCTTATCCTCTCCTTTTTCCCGGCTAGAAGAAAATGCCAGACTCTCCACACCCTCTCCTTTTGCCAGCTCACTAGGCTGCCTCTCCACTCCATAGCTCACTCCACTCAATCCTAGAAGTGTTTGTGCTACCATGTGATCAACTGCTGTAGAAAAAGGTAAATTAATTGAAGGAGCAGCAGTTGTCAACTGATGAGGGACATCAGTTGAAACATGAGTAGAGGATGCATTCAACTGATGAGAGCTGTTAAGCAGATCAGTTGAAGGACAAACACTGTTCAACTGATGAGGGAGATCAGTTGAAGAAAATGAAGAAATAGGTTTAGAAGCTGTGATAGTTGAGTCTGTGGTGATTGATTTTAAAGGAAAGTCCACAGAACACACTGTCACAGAAGAAGGAAATGGAAGAGAAAGATCCAACAAATCATCAAAATGATGATGATCAATCTCAGATGGGGGCTTCTCCATGAAATCCAAAGATGGAGAATTTACAAGTGTGGTGTGAATTAATTCCACATCCACAGAAGAGGTTGGGGATTGTGTTTGAGTAGTAGAGATGGTAAGATCATAAATATGGGTGATTGGTTGAGATAAAGAAGGGGGCTGTGACTCCACATTTATTGGAGTCATATCAATCTGACTTTGAGAAGTTAAAGGCATAAAATCCAGAATGGATGCCTGTGTGTGTGCAGAGTGCTTAAGTTTGTCACTTCTCATCTTCTTTCTCCCATAAGCTTTTATTGGTGAAGAAGTGGTGTCCCTCCCCCTTTTTAACTGTGTCCCTGGTTGAGGACTATTTTCAATAGCAACATCCTTTTGGGAGGATGCTGCTAGGGATGAGTTTAATTCCATTTTAACATCTACAGTCTTTTGGGAGACTGCAGAGTGGCCAGGCTGGTCAGCACACACCTTTCCATCCTTATTCTTAGGGCTTCTTTTATGTTCACCCTTTCCCTCCCCCTCACAACCTCCAATCACACTCCCCTCAGGTTTGTGTTTCTTGGATTTTACAACAGATGTCTTTTGGGAGGCATCTGAGGTTGGTTTAGAAGACTTGTTTTTAGAAGGTTTTGCCACTTGTGTGGACTGTTGATGGGCCTCTTCAACAGCCCTGATGGCAGAAAGCAAAGAAGGTGAGGGTTGAGAAAGAGTAGTAGGAAAGCCATGTACCTCTTTTTGCTTTCCAGCCTCCATTATTGGCAGGTACACCACCTCCAAGGAGGGGTACAGATTCATCCTAAAGAGGTCTTTAAAGACTCTCTTTTCCTGCACAAAACTGGGAAGCTTGGCTTCCTTGTTAGTAATAACTAGCTTTTTGTTGAGATGATTAGCTAGCATCATGAGAAATCTGACATAATAAATATTCCTAGGTCTACCAGTTTTATCACCTAGTTTCTCCCCAATTTCTTGGATCATCAAACCACCAAAGTTGAAATATTCATTAGTCAGGTACATGTAAAGCATTTGTAAAATCTGGGAAGTGAGTGCATTGAAATTACTAATTTTACCAGAAAATGCCTTAATAAAGGCATCACATAAATAACTCCATTCTCTCCTAAGACCCCTTCTTTCTATTTTACCTAAGGCATCAGTTGGCAAAACATAATTCATGGCATAAAGTAAATTAACCAACTGATTATCACTAGGCAAAGATAAAACAGTATCTTCAGGAATCTTAAAGCATGCTTTCATAACATCAGCATTGACAGAATGAATTTCATTATTGACAGAGAAGGTTAGAGTTTCATGCTCACTATTAAACTCTGCAGAGGTCCACATCTCCTCCACTATTTCATGGTAGATGGTAGGAGCTTCAAGCATAGCATAAGAGAGCTGGCTTGACTTGATGAACTCCATCATCCTGTGATACTCCTTCTCCTCTACTGCCTTGGTATCCACAAATGATGCGAAGTTGTTCTTCTCATAAATGAACCCACTTGGTGCAGTATACTTCTTCATTGGTGCCATTGTAGTTACAGAGAAAGCTTGAGGAAAAATTAGAGTTTGCTTTTGCACAGAGAGAGAAGAGAGCTTTAAGAATTCGAAAGAGTGAGATGAAAGGAAGTGAAAATAAATTAAAACACTTAAATACTTTCTCAGAAAATTGCTGTGATTGCCTGAGAAATTACCGTTGAGAAGAAATTACTCTTATTGAACTCTACAAAAATTACACACACGATCGTGTGTATAAAGTAGGAGAGAGATAAAAGAAATTTCAACGGCTCAGATCTGATAATGCTTGCAACGGATGAAATAAGCGCCTCTTTAAACTTCCTATTCAACTGATGAAGATCAGTTGAAAGTGTCTTCAACTGGTGTCATCAGTTGAATGAAAAACAAAACAAGAGGATATTGTTTCAAACATCAGTTGAAACAATTTCACTAGTTCATCAGTTGAAATATTATAGACTTTATCCAGAATTATAACTAATTCAATTTTGATAAATCAAAATTAATCAAATTCTGGCTGCCAAATTACAGAAAAATTCACTCTAAATTAGGAGAAATTTAACATACCTAATTTACTTACCAACCTTGTGAATGTGGATTCATCAAGAGGCTTTGTGAAAATATCTGCAATCTGTTCTTCACTTGGAACAAAATGCATTTCAACAGTACCAGCCATCACATGTTCTCTTATGAAGTGGTATTTGATGTCAATGTGCTTGGTTCTTGAGTGTTGTACTGGATTTTCAGTTATAGCAATAGCACTGGTGTTGTCACAAAATATTGGGATTTTTGAGAGATTTAATCCATAATCAAGTAATTGATTTCTCATCCACAATAATTGTGCACAACAGCTTCCAGCTGCAATGTACTCAGCCTCAGCTGTAGAGGTTGATACAGAATTTTGCTTTTTGCTAAACCAAGAAATCAATCTGTCACCAAGAAATTGACAGGTGCCTGTTGTACTTTTTCTATCAATTTTGCATCTTGCAAAATCAACATCTGAATATCCAATTAGATCAAATCCAGAGTCTTTAGGGTACCAAATACCAAGATTTGGTGTTCCCTTAAGATATCTGAATATTCTTTTTATAGCAATAAGATGTGATTCTTTAGGATCAGATTGAAATCTAGCACAGAGGCATGTAGAAAACATAATATCTGGTCTACTAGCTGTCAAATATAAAAGAAAACCAACCATGCCTCTATAATTAGAGATGTCCACAGATTTCTCATTAGGGCTTAACTCTAATTTGGTGGCTGTTGGCATGGGAGTCTTAGCTTCTTTGCAATCCAATAAATCAAACTTTTTAAGTAGATCATAGATGTACTTAGTTTGATTTATGAATATACCTTCCTTTACTTGTTTAACTTGTAAACCAAGAAAGTAGGTGAGCTCTCCCATCATGCTCATTTCATACTGACTTTTCATTAGATTAGCAAACTTCTTGCAAAGTTTCTCATCTGTAGAACCAAAAATTATATCATCTACATAAATTTGAACCAGAATAAAGGCACCATTTACATTTCTGTAAAATAGTGTTTTATCCACAGTTCCTCTGGAAAAATGATTATCTAACAAGAATTGAGACAGAGTGTCATACCATGCCCTTGGTGCTTGCTTTAGTCCATAGAGTGCTTTTAATAAAAAGTAAACATACTCTGGAAATTCTGGATCTTCAAAACCAGGAGGCTGACTGACATATACCTCCTCTTCCAGTTCACCATTTAGAAAAGCACTCTTGACATCCATTTGATAAACCTTAAAGTTTGCATGAGCAGCATAGGCCAGGAAGATTCTTATTGCTTCCAGTCTTGCAACTGGTGCAAAGGTCTCATCAAAATCAATTCCTTCAGATTGAGAGTATCCTTTAGCAACAAGCCTTGCCTTGTTCCTGGTGACAACTCCATTCTCATCCACCTTGTTTCTGAATACCCACCTTGTTCCTACAATTGTTCTGTTTTTAGGTTTGGGTACCAGCTTCCATACATTGTTTCTCTCAAATTGATTTAATTCTTCTTGCATAGCAAGAACCCAATCAGCATCTTTGAGAGCATCTTCTATGACTTTAGGTTCATCCTGTGAAAGGAATGCACTGTACAAACACTCATCTTGAGTTGCTCTTCTTGTTTGTACAGATGCATTTGCATCTCCAATAATTAGCTCAAAAGGGTGATCCCTTGTCCACTTTCTTTGTGGTGGAAGTGATTGTCTTGATGATGTGGCTTCATTATTGAAGTTCAGGTTTCCATGTTGGAAAGCTCCCCCTAAATTTGACATCTCATTATTTCTAGACTGATTGAAACTTTGAGACATTCTTTCAACTGATGATCCTTGAGGTGTTTCAACTGATCCCTCCAATGTAGTTTCAACTGATGCTTCAGTTGAATTTCTAATTACAGTTGTTTCTTGCACCAGAGAGTCATCAGTTGGAACATTAATTCCAGGATTAATTCCAACATTTTGAATAATGTCATCATCATCATCACTGTCATACATATCACCTTCACCTTCATTCTCAAATCTGAGATTATCATGAAATCCTTCATCTGAGAATCCTTGAATCTTCTTATCATCAAAAACTACATGGATTGATTCCATAACAATGTTGGTTCTCAGATTATATACTCTAAATGATTTTCCATCAGAGTATCCAACAAAAATAGCTTCATCTGCCTTGGCCTCAAATTTTCCAAGATTTTCACCTTGATTTCTTAGAACATAACACTTGCATCCAAATACATGAAGAAAGCTAATTGTTGGCTTCTTTCCTTTGAAGAGTTGGAAGGGAGTTAGATTATGAGGTTTGGTAATTAGTGAAATGTTTTGAGTGAAACAAGCAGTGTTCACAGCTTCAGCCCAAAAATAGGTTGGAAGTTGAGCTTCATTAATCATGGTTCTTGCAGCCTCAATAAGAGTTCTATTCTTCCTTTCAACAACACCATTTTGTTGTGGAGTTCTTGGTGCAGAGAACTCATGAATAATTCCCTCTTCTTCACAAAATTCTTTCATCACAGAGTTCTTGAATTCTGTTCCATTGTCACTTCTTATCCTTCCAACTTTGACATCTGGATTGTTGTTTAATGCCTTGATATGATTGATGATGGTTTTCCCAGCTTCATCCTTAGAATGCAGGAAGAAAGTCCAAGTAAATTTTGAAAAATCATCAACAATCACTAAGCAATATTTCTTCTTTGAAATGGACATTATGTTGACTGGTCCAAATAAATCCATATGCAAAAGCTGAAGGGGCTTCACAATTGATGAAAGAGATTTGCTTTTGAAGGAGCTTCTCTTTTGCTTTCCTAGCTGACAGGCTCCACATAATCCATCTTTGGAGAATTCCAGCTTGGGTAGACCTCTTACCAAGTCCTTCTTTACTAACTCATTCAAGGTTTTGAAATTTAGATGAGACAATCTCTTATGCCATAGCCAACTGTCATCTGAGCTTGCTTTGCTGAGAAGGCAAGTGATAGATTCAGACTTTACAGAATTAAAGTCAGCTACATATACATTTCCTTTCCTTTGTCCAATCAGAACCACATTGTTGTCATCTCCTTTGGTGACAACACAGGCTGCAGGAGTGAAATTAACTTTGTAACCTTTGTCACAGAGCTGACTGATGCTAAGCAAGTTGTGCTTAAGACCAGACACCAATGCAACTTCATCAATGATGACATTCTCTTTTGCAATCAAGCCATATCCCATAGTATATCCTTTGCTGTCATCTCCAAAGGTGATGCTAGGGCCAGCTTTCTCCACAAACTTTGTGAGCAGGGAGGAATCACCAGTCATGTGCCTGGAGCATCCACTATCCAAGTACCACAAATTCTTCTTGTGGTTTCCCTGCACACATTTTACAAACAGATCAAGTTGATTTTGGTACCCAAATTGCTTTGGGTCCAGATTTGTTAGTCTTAGCAGTCTTTTCCACTTTCTCAACCTTTTCCTTGGATTGAATAGGTTCAATCTTTGGTTTTGGTTGAGAAATTGGAATATCAACTCTGTTTTCAAACACAGGCCTTTGAGGCATGCATACATTGTTCATTCCATGCAAATTAAAATGAAATTGAGGCATGTTAAAGGCATTAAAATAAGGATTGAACATATATGGCATGTTAGGCTGAGAATAAGGATTGTGAGGCAATAAACCAGGCATCATATTCATAGCAGATAAATTCATGTGAGGAACAGATGTCATAGGAATAGGCAAAGACAAATTAGGAGCAATCACAGTTTTACAATTGGCAGATAAATGATTTACACTACCACACTTGCTGCAGGTTTTCCTAAGAGCACTAGCATTGAGAGTGTAATTGGTGTGCTTGTTAATTCCTATTTTGCCATTTCTATTTCCTTTCTTTTTTTTAGTCTCCTCAGATTTATGCTCACTAGTATCCAACTTCTTCTTGTTCTTGTTACTGGAATTAAGAGTGTTATTAACACTATCACTGGTCTCAGAAGAACTATTCTCACCTTTAACAAAATTCTTTTTAACAGGACCATATTTCTTGTTAAGCTTCTTGAGAACACTCTTGTCAACTGATGAGTTTTTGTTCAACTGATGACTCTCATCAGTTGAGACTTTGCTTTTCAACTGATGATCATCATCAGTATTCTCATCACCTGAACTGTTCTCAGATATCTCAAGCACTTTCTTATTCCTCTTCCATTCATTCTCTACAAAGGTCTCTCTACCTCGCATGTTAATGATATTGGTGGAAGCATCCCTACCAGATTTCCATTTGGCAATAATCTCTTGTTCCTTATCAAGCTGCTTTCTTATGATCTCTTCTCTTTTCAGAACAACCAAGAGATCATCCTTGGCTGTCTGACACTCAATTTTCAGCTTCTCAAACTCAATAAATTGAGCTTCTAAGACACTGTTTCTATCACTAAGAAAGGTTCTAGCTTCCTTAATTCTACTATTTTCCTTAGTGGGAGATTTTAAAGAAACATGCAAATGATACAATTCTGTAGACATTTCATTAATGGTAGCATTGCATTCATCTTTAGTTAACTCAACTAGGTTTGTAGTGAATACCTGACTACTGCTTCCAGTGTTTTCTTCTTGATCTGTGGAGTTGGCCATTAGAGCTAGATTGACAAACTCCTCCTCTTCATCAGAATCATCTCCAGCTGCCCAATCATCCTTTGTGATGAATGCTCTTTCCTTTTGTTTGAGAAGTTCATAATATTTCTTTTTGTAGTCAATGTTTTCACTTGACTTCTTCTCAACTTTAGGCTTTCTGCACTCATTTGCAAAGTGACCTGCATTCCCACAGTTGAAGCACTTGAATTTTGATCTGTCTACCATGCTTCTATCAGACTTGGGATTGCCTTTAAAAGATTTTGCAGAATTAAAATTCTTTTTGAATTTCAGTTTGGAGAATCTTCTTGACAGGAAGGCTAGATGCTCATCAATTCCATCACTTTCTTCACCAGAATCAGCTACTTCTTTCTCCTTTCTTCTTCCTTTGCTTGACTCTGAGCTCTCCTCTTTGACCAACTTCTCAGTTTCTTCAACTTGAGACTTTCCCTTGTCCTTGACAGTATCCTCCAGAGATGCAACTAGAGCCACAGATGAATGCCCTTTCTTTTGGCTTTTCTCAATCTCTTCATCTTGCTCCATTTCAAGCTCATAAGTCTTTAAGGTTCCATACAGTCTCTCTAGAGTATAGTCTTTAAACTCTTGTGTATTTCTAAGAGAGACTGTCATGGGTTTCCATTCTTTGGGAAGAGCTCTTAAGAATTTCAAGTTTAAATCCTCAACTTGATATACTCTTCCAAAGAGCTTTAGACCATTTAACAGTTTTTGAAATCTGTTAAATGTATCACTCAAACTTTCACCAGCCTTGAAATGGAATGACTCATATTGTTGAATCAGAAGCTGCATTTTGTTCTCTCTTACTTGCTCATTCCCTTCACAGATGGTCCTGATGGTGTCCCAAACTTCTTTGGCACTTGTGCAGCTAATAACACTATCAATCATTTCTTGATCCAAACCATTGAACAGAAGGTTCATGGTTTTCTTGTCCTTGTGCACTTCTTCAGTATCTTCTTGAGAATATTCATGGATAGGTTTTGGAATCATCTTACCTACCATGTCTTCACCATCAGCTCCCATACTTGTGCAGACCTTCATGGGGACATGAGGTCCTTTTTCAATGCAGTTCACATAGCTTTCATCAATGGACAACAGATGCAGATGCATTCTCACTTTCCAGTGAAAATAGTTGTCTTTGTCAAGAACAGGAATCTTCACTCCAGCATCCTTCTTTCCCATCTTTTTCTAGCAGTGTTGATCTTTTTCCCTGTTTGTTGGGAACCTGGCTCTGATACCAATTGTTATTTTACACCAACTATAAGAAAGATTGTAAAAGGGGGGGGTTGAATACAATCTTTTACAAATTTAAATGATTCAAGAATAATACACTAAGAACACAGTAAACAGAAAAACACCAAGTATTAAAAATACGGGTGGATTGAATGATCCACCCGTGAGATTTTATATAGAAGAATCTGTGGATTGTTTACAATTCGCACAGCTGCTGGTTCATCACTCAAACAAGTTCTAACTCTCAGATTTTTTTCTCAAGTAAATTGAACAAGTTCAACTGATGCTTCTAACTTGGTTATATACTCCAAGTTTTACAAAGCTTTTAGCTAGATTACAAAATGCACTCTAATCTAAAAACAATGCTGCACAACTTTGTCTTATGCATGCTTTCTGAGATGTCTTCATCTTTGACCATCATCTTGATTTGATCCAGATTGCACTGCATGAGATAAGTATGTTTCTGCTTCTTCTTTATTTTCCTAATTAGGCTTCCATGTCTATTTTAGTGTAATTCGATCCATGTGATTTGTCAGACTTAAGCTCTAGTCACTTTCAACTGCTCTTTGCTTCATCAGTTGAAAGTTCTGGTTTCTTTCAACTGCTCTTGACTTTATCAGTTGAATGCCCGGCTCATCAGTTGAATGAATTACAAACTCCATCAGTTGAATGCTGTTCCAGTCTCATCAGTTGAATTCCTCAGCATCATCAGTTGAACACTTTGTCTTCAGTTGAATGCTTGATTTTCATCAGTTGAAACATCATCCAGTCTTCATCAGTTGAATAGTTACATCTCATCAGTTGAATATCCTTCACTTAGATAAAATTACATGGCATTGGATATTTACAATTAGCCATCCTATTCTACCCATCCGTTGATAATTCCCAAAGACAAGAAATATAACAATTACAACTGAAATTTGATAAAGATTCTAAGTAAGACATGTTACAAAATGTTTATGTTATCATCAAAAATTATTGATTCCTAACACGGTTGCCGGAGATGATGGTCGGAATAGGAACAAGATGAAGATAGGCGATGAGGATGTGGGTAAAGTTAATGAGTGGTGATCCATGTAGATGGGACTTTTGAATGAGTGCTAGGGTTAGATCTCACATCTCACAATTTTCCACTGGAGCATGATTCTCTCTCTCTTTATATAATATATATAATAAAAAATGTTTTTAATTATAACAGTTATATTTTAGACTTTAAAGTTTACGCACATATGAATGATCTCACATAAGTCACCAACAGCCCAACTTACAACTTAATTTTTGATTAATTTTTGTTTATTCGATGAAGATGTATATATCAAGCTACTTGCATCAAGGTGTTTCATTTATCTTCTCGAATTCATTTTTAATTTCAAGATATCGTATAATTGTTCAATATGTAAAACACTTTCAAATCTAAGTCAAAATAAAATAAGAAAAATATAAATGGATTCCAGAAATTTCATGATCCGAACGGATGCGAATATGGATTGACCAATTAAAAATCAGGTTTCGATACGATCTGGATATGAATTCCATAAAATAAATGGATATAAATACGAATTTAGACTGATCCGATCCGAATCCGATCCATTAAGAGGCCGAAGCCTAGAGGTGTACACAGTGTTTTGGAAAAAACGAACTTCCTTTTTTAACTTTTAATTTAACTGATCTCGACTTCGGAGTTTTTTTTAATAATTAAATGCGTTTATACACGTCTATTTTTTTTTTTTTGACAAATATGGCCTATAGCCTTACAAATGAAGGGTCGAACCCAAGACCTGGGACGACAGAGGACAAGCCCTTAACCACTAGGCTATCCAACCGTGCTCTATACACGTCTATTTTAGTTTCATAAATGTTTAAACTAGCCGTGGTCCGTAAGGTAAGAGGATTTCGTTTAGCTGAATTTACAATTGTGATTATAATTTAACATAATAAATTGCGAGTTTAAAATGTCTTGTTTAAATAATCTTAATTTATTAATAATTTATAAATCATTACAAATATATTAATATAAGTAAAAATAATTTATGAATAACTTATGACTTATCCGTAACTTTTATCAAAAGAAGTTTTAAAAATTTAAGTATTGAAGAAAAATATTTCAAAATAACTTCTGATTTTATGTCCATTACTGATTTATTTTGTAATTTTAAATCATCTTTTAATTTATTACCCATACAAAATTTTTTCAGCTTAAAATAATAAAATAACTTTTAAATTCCAGACTAACAACTTCTCGTCAACCATATGCTCAGCTTAAACAATAACACTCCTGCCTCAGTTCACATCATCACAAATTCACAATGGATGAAGTACATTAAACAATTTTTTAGATAGTTGGCAAGAGAGTGTGTATATATAACCATACCCCGCGCACACAAATTTTGTTTTGCACAAGAGAGAAACTTAGAACACTAGATTGACTACTGTTTTTAATAGCATCAATTGAGTAGGGTACAAACTAGATTTATTTTGATACGGGGGCCAGACAAGAAGCAAAGTGTGCCTCTATTTAGCTAGTCCCCCCTGGCCCCTTGCTATGCACCTCTCCTCTACTATTGTAACTCTCTCCTGACATATACACATCGGTTGGCAACTCGGCATGGTTAAATCGCACAAATTGCTATAATCAGCTCGATTATAATTCAGTCCAAACCAAGGCATAATTTTACAATATTTTTATATTTTTTTTCAGAATGAAAGTTTGACTTTTAAACTTTTGTTAAAAGGAATTAAAAACTATTTTGAAATTATATTTTATACGAGTTTTAAAATATATATGCAAATAAAAAATATAAACTCGTATAATAAATATTTTATACGAGTTTTAAAATATATATGCAAATAAAATATATTATTTTAGGTGTTTCAAAGTAACAATCTATATATTAATTTTATATTATGAATTAAATCAAAAAGGTGTTAAAATAATTAACTTTTTTTTATAAGCAAATCTATACTACACTATTAAAACCGAACCATAAAAAGTTTGGTCGATTAGTCCTTGAGCTGAATTATGAGCGTAAGTTGATACTTTCAAGGTTTTGATGATGACACTAACAGCAAGCTAATAACATGAAACTGATATGTGTAAGCATGCTATCAAAGGTTGTTTATGCGGACTAACAGTATTTCAGGATGTTAGCATGATTATAGCTGTCAGCAAGCTTACAGGGATATTTTCAAGCTATCAGCAGGCTTACAGCGTGAACAGAGAAACAATCGGATAAAGATCAAAGTCTAGTTTCAAGGAGATTTAATAGGAAACGACTTTGTAAGGATTCTAATATTTATATATATCTGATATAAATATTAGAGCTCAGTTTTATAAAGAGTTTCATTCAAAAACGTTTTCCTAACAAATAGGAGATTTTATTTCAAATCGATCTTATCTTTAACAAACTCCTATTTAGTTTCAAACGGGTTTTATTTTTTAAATACTTTACTGATATGATTTCAAACGTGATCTATCTTTTACTCAGTAATCTTACTTCATTCAAACGTTCATCATTCAATTCAAATTTAAACGTGAGGTTGTTACCAAGATCGTTGGGAAATTTGTTGGATTATGACCGTTGGTATGATGTATATAAACTTGAGTGTGGTTTCGGTAGAGAACAAGGAGAACACACCAAGCTTTCTAAAATACAACTCTTTACATTGCTAAATCGTTTGTTGAGCTCTAGTGCTTATATTTGCATATATATCTATATTGAGAGTTCATAGTTTCGGTTGTATTACACTTATTCATTGTATTGTTCAAGGTGTAATGTTTTGTTGCTGTGTATCCAGCTTGTGAAACAAGGGAACAAGGGAACTAGTTAGCTAGAAGAGTATACTTGGGAAGTATAGGTCTTGGTAGGCTTTTGGTTCGTGGTTCAGGGGTTTCAGCAGGCTGATAACAGGAACAAGGGAGAAAGGGAGTTATATTATTGAATCTTGTAATCATTGACATTTCTTGATTAATAATATAATCTCTTACCAGTTGGTAGGGGACCAGGACGTAGACCATTAGGGTTAGGGGTCGAACCTGGCTAAAATTCTTGGTGTTGCTAGCATACTGCTTTACATTATCTGCATTGCATTTATCTTATTAGCAGGCTAACAGTTTACTCTGAGAATTAACAGCAGGCTGTCATTGACAGATTAATTATTCGGTAACTTATAAAAATCGGGTATATTAGCCATAACACCTATTCACCCCCCCTCTAGGTGTGTAATTTCAATTGGTATCAGAGCTGTGTTTGTACTAATACTTCTGTAACAGGAATAGTATCGATCGATATGGCTGACAACTTTCAGGGAAAGTCCGATTTTAGAGCTCCCCTCCTCACGGGTTCTGACAACTACAACTGGTGGAAAGGCCAAATGGAGGCTCATCTGTCCAGAGACCCCCTAATGCAAAGAGTTGTGCAAAGAGGTCCTTATGAATATCGTGATAGCGATGGCAAAGTCAAGGACGTTGATGTTCTCACAGCGGACGAGCTATCAAAGGTTGCTGCCAATGGAAAAGCAAGGAGTACATTAATCAATGGGCTGAATCAAGCTGAATATGACAAGGTCTCTTCTCTCAAATCTGCAAAAGAAATTTGGGATGCATTGGAGACATATCACGAAGGCTCAAAGGCATTAAAGAAAGTCAAGCTCGGAAAGCTTATGAAAGAATTTGGAAGCTTTGCTATCAAGAAGGGAGAATCCATTCGAGAAAGCCAAGCTAGATTCCAAGTCACTCTCAACAGTCTTGAAAGACTTGGCAAAAAGATTCCTCAATCGGAAATCAACATGAATATTCTAAATGCTGTTCCATTCGAATATGGTGCCAAGGTCACAGCATTGGAGTCAGCTCTTAACATTGATACTATGGATCACCTGGCTATATTTGCTGAGCTGGAACAATTTGAAGCTAAGATTGAAGCTAACAGCTCAGAAAGCAGCAAGCTGCCAACAGAGAAAATGAAGAATCTTGCACTGCACTCCTCTGTCAGCAAGCTGGAATCAGATGAGGAAACAGAATCAGATGAGGATCTAGCTCTTATGTCCAGAAAAATCAAGAGAATGATCGAAAAGAAGAATAAGATGAAAAGAGAAAAGGGCAAAGCTTTTGGTGCAAAGAAAGATCAAAAAGATGATGCATGTTTCGAATGTGGCAAGAAAGGACATTTCAAAAGGGATTGCTACAAGCTGAAAAACAAGTCTAAGCCGTCTAACAGCAAGCTGATTACAAGAACAAGAAGAAATCAAAGGCACTTCTCACATGGAGTGATGATGAAGATGAATCAGCTTCTGATGTTTCAAGTGATGAGATGGTTAACTTGGCTCTTGTTGGTCTCGATGGCTCAATAGAGACAACCGATTCGGATTCAGAGACTAATAGTGAGGTACATTCTATTACTTCTGAATTACATTCTATTGATACAACATCTTGTGAACTAACCATGCAGGATAAGAGTTGTCTATCAATTATCGAACTCATTGATCTAAAGAATGAGAACTATGAGCTCGAGAAAGAAAATGTTCATTTGAAGAAAGTCATAGGTGATTTCTTGAATGAAAAGAGTGCCAAGGCAAGCAGTGGAATCATTGCTACTCTCAAGGAACAAATCTCACAACTTGAAGGGAACAACATGCAAATCCAAAGAAGGAATGATACACTCATGAAGGAACTCAGCTCGCTGAGAGCAGATCTTAAAGCTAAGGATGCTAGCTTAGAGGCATTCGAGTTAAGCAAATCTCAAAGCTTAGCCGAAATCTCTATTCAAGCTGAAAAGATCAAATCATTGGAGCAAGAAGTCAAAGATCTTCAGAAAGCCATGGGAAAGTTTGTTCAAGGAGAAGAAAGTCTCAAATCTATGATGAAACAAGCTAAAGGTTCTCATGACAAAGGAGGCATTGGTGCAGCTTCTACATCCACATCTTCAATGAGATATGAAGGGAAAAATGGCATTCCATACAATTATGCCATGCCTTGGGTGACTTGTCACAAGTGTGGAAAGAAGGGCCATCTTGCTAATAATTGTCCAATGAAGAATACTCAATCAGCAAGCTGGAAAAGGAAGTCAGCTCACAGGCAGTATGCTGACAACAGAAACAGACAGAAGACAGCTCCAAGACAGTATGCTGATAAGACCAGCAGAACATGGAAGACGAGTTCTAAAGTGGTCCAAATGTGGATCAAGAAATCTGATCTTAATGTTCTATGTGTTTTATCAACTAACACTGCTGGACCCAACAAAATTTGGGTACCAAAACGTTGAGTTGTTTGTGTTTGTTTTGTAGGTTTGTCTTGTGTCTAAAGTAAAGCCAAATCAATGGATATTGGATAGTGGATGCACTAGGCACATGAGTGGAGACAAATCTCAGTTTCTAAGCTTGAAGATGAAGAAGGGTGGACGTGTCACAATTGGTGATAGCAAAACTCTTCCTATTCTTGGCAAAGGAACTATAGGTAATAGTATCATTTCTATCAACAAGGTACAATATGTTAAAGGTCTTACTTATAACTTGCTTAGTATAAGTCAGTTATTTGATGATGGTCATATTGTTAACTTTGGTAAGGATGAATGTACTATACTTGTTGGTGCTAACAAAACTCCTCTAGTTGCAAAACGAGAAGGAAATATATATGTTTTGAACTTTGAAGAACAGGAGGCAGGTGTTTGTTTAGCAGCTGTGGATAATAATCCAGAAATTTGGCATAGAAGGCTTGGACATGCTCATATGGATCATCTCAGCAAGCTGTCAGCAAAGAAGCTTGTTCGAGGACTACCAAAGCTTAAGTATGTCAAGATGGAGACATGTTCTGCTTGTCAATTGGGAAAGCAAACAAGAACTCCACATAAGGCAAAGAAAATGGTATCTACTTCTAAACCTTTAGAGCTTCTTCACTTGGATCTCTTTGGTCCCGAAGCTTATAAGAGTATTGGAGGTAAACAATATGCCTTTGTTATTGTTGATGATTATTCTAGATTCACTTGGGTATTATTCTTGCGTACTAAAGATTGTGCTTTTAGTGAATTTGAGAAACTAATCAAGTTGCTTGAGAACAAACTAGATACAAGACTTGTAGGTATTCGAAGTGATCATGGTGGGGAATTCCAAAAAGATTTCATAACATATTGTGAAGAAAAAGGAATTTCACATGAGTTCTCAGCACCTCGTACACCTCAGCAAAATGGAGTTGTAGAGCGTAAGAACAGGTCCTTACAAGAAACAGCTAGGACATTGCTGCAGGAGAGCAAGCTGCCAAGAAGTTTCTGGGCGGAAGCTGTCAACACAGCATGCTATGTTCTTAACAAAGTGCTTATCAGGCCAATTCTCAACAAAACTCCTTATGAATTGCTAAGGAAAAAGAAGCCTAACATTAGCTACTTCAAAGTCTTTGGATCTAAGTGCTTCGTACTCAAAACCATTGATAGGGATGGTAAATTCGACTCTAAATCTTATGAAGCTATATTTTTGGGTTATTCTTTAACAAGTCGTGCTTATAGAGTGTATAATCTTGCTAAACATACTGTTGAAGAATCTATTGATGTTTCATTTCAAGAGTCTACTGATGATCTTGCAAGGGATGAGGAAGAATGTGCAGGTACAGGTACTGGCAGCAAGCTGACAGTGCAGGAAACTGGAAGTCAGCAAGCTGACAAGTCAACTGTCACAACTTCAGAAGGCAATAAAGCTACTGAATCCACTCCATCTCTTGAGGAAACCTTGGATAAGATGTCAAAGCTTACATTGGATGAATCCAGAGGTCATACTTCATCAGCAAGCCAAAATGTTGTTGATCAGACTCCTCCTAGGCAGACTACGAGAAATGAAGAGGTCATAGCTCAACATAATCTACCAAAATCAACTAGAACAGTGAAGAATCATCCTCCTCAGTTGATCATTGGAGATAAATCAACTGGAATCAAGACAAGGAAAGCTCAAGCCAACATTTGTGCTTATGCTGCCTTTATAGCTCAAGAGGAACCAAAGAATGTTCAAGAAGCTTTACAAGATGAAAATTGGATCATGGCAATGCAAGAAGAACTCAACCAATTTGAAAGATGTGATGTTTGGGAACTTGTAGATCCACCAGAGGATGCTTCAATTGTTGGAACCAAATGGGTGTTCAAGAATAAAGTTGATGAATTTGGTACTATCACTCGGAACAAAGCTAGACTTGTTGCACAAGGATACAATCAACAAGAAGGGATTGATTTTGATCAAACATATGCTCCGGTTGCAAGATTGGAATCTATTAGGATGCTGTTATCATTTGCATGCTACAAGAAGTTCAAGCTACATCAAATGGATGTCAAAAGTGCATTCTTAAATGGATATCTCAAGGAAGAAGTCTATGTCAAGCAACCACCAGGATTCGAGGATGAAAAATATCCCAACCGTGTCTACAAGCTCAAGAAGGCACTATATGGATTAAGGCAAGCACCTCGATCATGGTATGAAAGGTTAAGTGAATTTTTGATCAAAAATGGTTTCATTAGAGGTAAAATTGATCCTACTTTGTTTACCATTATTAAAGGTCAAGATATATTAGTTGTTCAAATATATGTGGATGATATTATATTTGGATCTACTAATGATTCTTTGTGTAAGTGGTTTTCAAAGTGCATGCATAGTGAGTTTGACATGAGCATGATGGGAGAGCTCAATTATTTCTTGGGACTCCAAATTAAGCAAACTCCAGAAGGAATTTATGTGCATCAATCCAAGTATATCAAGAATCTACTCAAAAGATTTGGATATGAGAATATCAAGGCGAAATCAACACCAATGAGCGTTGTCAGCAAGCTGACAGCAGATGAAAATGGTAAAGATGTTGATATTCGAATGTATAGAGGTATGATTGGTAGTTTACTTTATCTTACAGCCTCTAGACCTGATATTATGTATAGTGTTTGTGTTTGTGCTAGATTTCAAGCAAAACCAAAGGATTCTCACTTACAAGCTGTTAAAAGAATATTTAAATATTTAAGTGGAATCATTACTTTGGGCTTATTCTATCCTATCACAAATGCTTTTGATCTTGTTGGGTATAGTGATGCAGATTATGCAGGTAGTCAAATTGATAGAAAAAGTACAAGTGGTGTTTGTGCATTTTTGGGTCAAAGCTTAGTTTCTTGGTTAAGCAAGAAGCAAACTTCAGTTGCTCTATCTACGGCTGAGGGGGAGTATCTAGCAGCTGGTAGCTGTTGTTCTCAAATGCTATGGATGAGACAACAATTGAAGGACTTTGGAATCAAATGCAAGCAAACTCCTATCTTTTGTGACAACACAAGTACAATCAACATTTCAGAAAATCCAGTCAATCATTCAAGGACAAAGCATATTGATGTTCGACATCATTTTCTGAGAGACAATGTTGCAAAGGGTGCTGTCAAGCTAATTTTTGTGGCTACAGCAGACCAATTAGCTGACATCTTCACAAAACCTCTTCCTGAAGAACGTTATGTTGTGCTA
This sequence comes from Daucus carota subsp. sativus, assembly GCF_001625215.2. Classification (NCBI taxonomy): domain Eukaryota; kingdom Viridiplantae; phylum Streptophyta; class Magnoliopsida; order Apiales; family Apiaceae; genus Daucus; species Daucus carota. Next base: position 8,893,504 of record NC_030386.2, on the reverse strand, counting down.
AGAAGGGAATTGGGTATGTGTGATGTGCAGTCAGCAGGCTAATAAGCATGGTCCGGGTACTATCAGCTTACTACTAGTATTTTACATAATGCTTGTTTATTTTGCATGCCGGTCAGTTTAAGTGTTAATTTGATATCTGTGCTCATAAATGATATTACCGTTATGTGCTTAGACTGATGAATTTTTGTGTTGAATTTTGATACGTGACTTTGTGTTTATCTGTGTAATTTATGATAAGTTTAAAATTTAAATTAGTTACACTGAGTATATATAGGTATGATAAGTGATAAGTGGTTATTAGATGTTTTAAATCGTTCGGTAGTTAATAGATTAACATGAATTATTTTAGGAGTCTTACTTCGTTTAATTTTATTCCTAAAACTACTCCCCTGATAATCGTTAAATGAGTTTTGAAATACATACTCTCTCCACGCCTCTTCAACTACATATACAACCCTCCCCGAGACGCTAGGGTTTTATCTCACCTACTCCGAAAGCTCTCTGTACTCACAATTGCATCAATCGGTTTGAGATTAGCGATGAGGAAGAAGACTAGGGCAAACTTAAAGGCTCACACTCCTCAGCCTACTTCGACATCTCAAAAGCGCAAGTTGATTGACGAAGACGACGATGAGCTGGTGACTGTTGATAGTGGTGACGAGTTATCTGGAGTGAATCGAGATGTGGTCGGGGTTGAATCAACTCAGAAAAAGCCCAAATCGGAGATGTTGGCTGTTCGAGGTCTTGCCGGCCGCAAGGTCATCTTGGGTAAGCCTCTTTCTGGGAAAGCTTTGTACTCTTGTGGTGTAGTTAAGCTTTTTGAGGATTTAGGGTTTCACTCTTTCTTGGTTGATTTACCTAAGATTTGCTATCCTGCTTTGGTTCGAGAATTTTATGCAAATCTTCAACTAGTTGGGTCGGATCAGTTTGTTTCTTTTGTGTCGGATGTTAAGATCTGTTTGTCTTCGATGTTTTTGGGTGCGATTTTAAAAATTCCACCATCTACTGTGTCTATCCATACTAAGAGAGGTCCTAAGGATGTCGAGGGTTTTTCTCACAACGACCAGTTGAAATTGATCACTGGGTCTGAGAATGTTTCTGATACTATGTTTCCTTCCACTACACAACTACTTCCACTTGCTCAAGCACTTTTTAAACTATCTATTGAGAATGTCAGTCCGAGACTTGGGACTCGGTCTAACTTGTCTTCACAAGATATTGTTGTTGTTTCAATGATAATGGCTGGTAGAAAATTTGATTTGGCTGAATTGATTTTAAAGAATATGCTGGAGTCAGTTGAGGGTAAGTCATCTGGTGGACTGCCATATGGGTTTTTGTTAACAAGAGTTTTTGAGTGGTTTGGGGTGTCCTTTGTTGGTGAGGATTCTGTGTCTGCTAAAGAATTTCTTGATATGAAATTCTTAACTCAATCAAACTTGAAGTTGGATAAGGATGGTCAGTTAGTGGTTGTTGAGGTGTCTCCACCTACACCTCCTGCTCAATCTGTGAACGTTGTTGACTTGGGACTCTCTGCACAAGAAATGCATGATTATATGGCTGAACTTCGGGCAAATCACAAGGCTGTGATAGATGGGCAGAAGCAGCTATCTGAGAAGATGGTTGAGTTGAATTCTCAGTTTGCTTTCTGGAAGGACATGATGTTTGGGGCTAGAACTTCAACTGCTTCAGAGAAATGCAGTTCGGGAAGCTTTGCTTTTCTGGAAGGAAATGAAGTTTGGGAACTCTGCAAGCGGATGTATGGCTCTGGGGGTTCATCTGATGTGAAGGCAACTTTCACTTCAGAAGATGATGCTACAGATAGTCCAAGGCCAAGGTCAGCATTGGATGCACTGAAGGAAGCAGCTGGAACGGATTCTAAGTATGCTGCTGCTGGGAATGCACTGATGGCTGAAAATCTGATTGCTGCAGAGCTTGCCAAGAAGTTTGCAAAGGAGAAGGATGATCAGGACAAGGCTGGAACTTAATTTTCTCACCTTTTTAATGATTAAGGGGGAGGAAATTAGGAAATTAATAATACTTTACTTAAGTTTGTGTTATCTGCTTAAGTACATTATTGGCCCTAAGTTTTAATTTGCTTTAAGACTAAGTTGTTCTGTGCTGGTTGGATTTGAATTTGTTTAAGTTGTTATGTTTGGATAATATTGGTTGGATACCAGGTGGTTTATCCTGGTTAAGTATCTATGCAATTTGCTTTGATTAATTGTTTCTGTGTTAGTTAATATTACATGCATATTTGTGAATTAGATATTTGATTAGATTATATTCTCTGTGATAATTGTGAAAGTTTAGTGATATTAGATTGCTAGATTTAGGGGGAGTTTATTACTTTTCCTAATATAGTGTAATCATCAAAAGGGGGAGATTGATACTTTCAAGGTTTTGATGATGACACTAACAGCAAGCTAATAACATGAAACTGATATGTGTAAGCATGCTATCAAAGGTTGTTTATGCGGACTAACAGTATTTCAGGATGTTAGCATGATTATAGCTGTTAGCAAGCTTACAGGGATATTTTCAAGCTATCAGCAGGCTTACAGCGTGAACAGAGAAACAATCGGATAAAGATCAAAGTCTAGTTTCAAGGAGATTTAATAGGAAACGACTTTGTAAGGATTCTAATATTTATATATATCTGATATAAATATTAGAGCTCAGTTTTTTAAAGAGTTTCATTCAAAAACGTTTTCCTAACAAATAGGAGATTTTATTTCAAATCGATCTTATCTTTAACAAACTCCTATTTAGTTTCAAACGGGTTTTATTTTTTAAATACTTTACTGATATGATTTCAAACGTGATCTATCTTTTACTCAGTAATCTTACTTCATTCAAACGTTCATCATTCAATTCAAATTTAAACGTGAGGTTGTTACCAAGATCGTTGGGAAATTTGTTGGATTATGACCGTTGGTATGATGTATATAAACTTGAGTGTGGTTTCGGTAGAGAACAAGGAGAACACACCAAGCTTTCTAAAATACAACTCTTTACATTGCTAAATCGTTTGTTGAGCTCTAGTGCTTATATTTGCATATATATCTATATTGAGAGTTCATAGTTTCGGTTGTATTACACTTATTCATTGTATTGTTCAAGGTGTAATGTTTTGTTGCTGTGTATCCAGCTTGTGAAACAAGGGAACAAGGGAACTAGTTAGCTAGAAGAGTATACTTGGGAAGTATAGGTCTTGGTAGGCTTTTGGTTCGTGGTTCAGGGGTTTCAGCAGGCTGATAACAGGAACAAGGGAGAAAGGGAGTTATATTATTGAATCTTGTAATCGTTGACATTTCTTGATTAATAATATAATCTCTTACCAGTTGGTAGGGGACCAGGACGTAGACCATTAGGGTTAGGGGTCGAACCTGGCTAAAATTCTTGGTGTTGCTAGCATACTGCTTTACATTATCTGCATTGCATTTATCTTATTAGCAGGCTAACAGTTTACTCTGAGAATTAACAGCAGGCTGTCATTGACAGATTAATTATTCGGTAACTTATAAAAATCAGGTATATTAGCCATAACACCTATTCACCCCCCCTCTAGGTGTGTAATTTCATAAGTGTCCTTTTTAGCTGCAACATATTACTTTTTGTAAATTTTTCTAACTAAAAAAAACACAATTTTCTAAAAATAACATTGATCAACATATCATTTATCATTTTTAACTAAGCACATTATTGTTTTAGATTTTGTAATTAAAACATTGATCTTCTAAAATAATACCGGCTATATATAAAAAATATAATATTACTATACCTAATTATTAATAAATAACAAATGATATATTTCAACTAATATACATTAATATTATTTATAAATACTCTAATGGTCTTGTTTTAAAAGTAATATTAATAATCTATAATCTATAATATATTATATTATAGATTATTATACTATTATATTTAGCCAAAACAATTAAAAAATTAGTTAGTATGTTTGGTCGGCATTTATATTTACGCATCTCTTTAGTATAACATGTTTTATATTATATTATTAATAACGAAATGTTAAATATAAAATATATATGAGAAAATAAATATAAAATATATACGAAAAAGTAATAATGTAAACAAGTCAGCCTTTGCAAATGTCATAGAGTGACATACATGGGTAAGCTTCAGGGTGAAACGGGATGGCAAAATTTTCCGAACCGATGGATATCCGACCGAACCCGATATACAATATATATATGTGTGTGTGTGTGTGTGTGTATGTATATCATATTTATATAAAAATAGTCATTATCACTAGATGAAAAGATATGTGTAAAAAAGAATAATTATATTGTTATCCTTTTTTTAAATAATTTTTCATCACTTATTCAGATATTGAATATAATAATACAAATTTATTTATAAATACTAAATACATATTCTGATAAAAAAATAAACATAATCTAGTATTAAATAATACTTGAACAAAAGAAAAGTATCATCAAAAAATTTGTTCAACTAAATAAATAAAATAAAATCCATACAATCTTATATTAGAATATAATGTTTTATTTTCTTGTGTATAGCAATTAACTTACATTGAGGATATGTGTAATAAATTGAGGATATGTTAAATTTTGAAAAAGACTTGTTTATGAAACTGTATTTTAGATATATTTTTTTAGAATTTTTTATATAGTTTTCGGTTTCGGTTAAAACCGAACCGAACCGAAAACCGATGGTTTGGGTTTGGTTTTTGAACTTCGGGTTTCGATTCGGTTCGGTTCTGAAAAACAGTATTCGGTTCGGTTTCGGTTTTCGTTAAAACCGAACCATACCGACTGATCGCCATCCCTAGAAACTGGGATAGAAACTGGGATCATGTGTTGAAAGGATTGCAGAACATTTGCTTTTGCCGTTTGAAAATTATAATAATAAGAATTATAATTCTATGTGAGAAATATAATAATAAGAATTTTATTTTGGAACACATAAAATATATTTTTCACTTGGAAAAAAATATAGTAATATATTTCTTTATTAAAAATATAATAAAATAAATAAATTTGGTACTTCATTTATTTAAGAGTTAAAATTAAGTTTTATTAAACCAATTATAAAAATAAAATAAATTGATAAATAAGTAAGTTCTACTACATCAATTTATCTTGTTTTAATATTCTAGTTTGATTTATTAAACAAATAAATATTTAAAATTTAAAATTAAAATTCCTATTTAGAACCACATGCCTGTTATACATTGAACAAAGGAGCACAGGGGGCTTTACTAACGGAGGTGCAGTAAAGGAGATGACGGAAAACATCATCAACACACACATTGCAACAAATTATACTCCCTCTGTCCCTCTCGTTTTACAGTTACTATTTTGGGATGTCCCTCTCATTTCTTTACATTATTATAAATAGTAAGTTTTTATCATCATTACACCCACTATCTTCCCCTACTATCTCATATTTAACAATAAAAACTACTATTACACCCACTATTTTCCTCCACTATCTCAAATCTATTATTAAATATTGGTAGGTCCCACTACTTTACCCACTTTTCATCCAACTTTACTCATTTTTCATACATTGTCTTGGTCTCCGTGTCCCCCTTCAATGTAAACAATTGAGGGGGACGGAGGGAGTATATATTAGGTACACAATGTGTTTAATTGTTACTTGAGGTACACAAAGTGCATATGAAGCATATTTTGAGTACACATATTGCATTTAACTCCATGGATATATAGAGAAATTAAAGGAGAGCCATGCATCTATGTTGGCACGTGAGCTGCGTTGTAGGGAAGTTATGTTGGCATAGACGCGGCTTTTGTCGGACCAGCCGGTGGTTGATAACAGTTTCCCGTTGATCTAAAAGTACGGTGACAGTGATATCCGAAATTTCATGAATAATCGATGTATAATTTCTCACACTATCATTCCCCTTCTATCGTCAATGTCTGAGGCTTGATTCTTAATAACTCTAAAGGCATAAGAATTATATTTATTTCTTTTTCATCTATATACTATATTATTATTAATTTCGAAACATTAAAAATTTTATCTTGATGATATTTTTTGATTGGTAACGAGTTATGTTATAACGAGTAATTGTAATTGTAACTAAAACATATATAAATATTTTCATTAAAGATCTCTCATACATATTTATATATAAATATTTTATTTATAAAATTAACATTCTTAAATCTATTATAATCTTATTTAACATGTTTAATTAATATATGTATTAAATGAAATACATCAATAATTATCAAAATAGGGCTATAAGAAACATATTAATCTATTATGGTAAATATATACTCCCTCCGTCCCCATCATTTGTTTACTTTGGGAGACGGGGGCTCGGCACACATTCTAATGCTCTCGTAAAATGTAGTTCGATAAATTATTTTGAATTTTTTTCTTCTGAATAAAAATTTGACGTTTAAATTTTTATTCAAAAAAGAAAAATTTTAAAAATAAGTTATAAAACTATATTTTATATGCGTTTTAAAATGCGTGTCGAGCAATGTGAAAAAACTTTAAAGAAATGAGAGGACATAAAGAGTATTATGAGAAATAGGCAGTATTCTAAAAATCCCCGATTAATCCCCTACAAGGTCGGCCACCGATCGGACTTTTGAAATCCGATTAATCCTTATATATATATATATATATATATATATATATATATATATATATATATATATATATATATATATATATATATCTTAATCGAAGTATATATGATAAATTATTAATATTAAAATATTATATTACCTTAAATATGAATAATTATAGAGTTTATGAATATAGTAAATATATTAGTTACTAAATAGCTAATATAATAATAACTAAATATTAAATAATATTTTAATATTAAAATAAATCCGATTTTCACTCCGATTAATCCCTGAATCCGCAGCTCAACCGATTAGGTCCGATTCCCGATTTCTGTAACATTGGAAATAGGGCGTAATATAATACAGACATTAGCACACTCCTAAAGTAGTAATGTACATTTCGTGCGCACATATCGTACTCATATTATTGAGATGCCTATCACGTGATCTGCTTGAGCCCTGGACGACGTTATGGATTTTTGTTCAAGACGTACTGGTTAGTTGGACTCACTTTAGCCGCATTATTGAGCCAGCAAAGGTAACATGCAGGAGCCATTAAGTGCCAAATTAAAGTCTTAATACAACACAACATATAATTAAGGCCTATCCTCATCATGTATATATTACATGACATCAATCAAATCTTAATTATATGCTTGGCCTTTTTTAGTTGGCGAGCTTTACTTTTCATTTCTTTTGCAGTCCATTCCTGTGGAAAGCGCTTTCGAGTTCTTCATTTCATCTTTTTTCATCACTTTACTCGTCAACTCTCCTCGCACATTCTTTGGTTGTAACATGGATGGGGCCGTTTATATACACATACATGCAGTGGCGAAACCAGAAAATCAAATGACCCGGGGCTCAAAAAATATTCGGGACTCAAATATTTAACAACATTTGGCAGAAAGAAAAATATCAGTTAATACAAAGATTTTTAACACTTACCCGGGGCTCAAAAAAATTTTATATATCGTTTTTAGAGAACATTCGAGGCTGGAAAAAAAAAAAATTCAACTGAATTTTATTTTCTAGCCGGGGCTCCAGCCCCCCTTCGCCCCCCCTAGTTCCGCCCCTCATACATGTGGATAAGAGAAATTCACCTTATACCGTGGTTGAAAATCTCAATTTCACTAAAAAAGAAAATACAAAGGATTGTTGTGAATTAGAAACCAAAGCCCAATTACTATTTTGTTCGATACTAGAATTTTGTGGTTGCGTTAAAGTTCATGCTTGCGTTCGCTTTGATGGAATGGGTTGGTTGTAGAATGCAATGTAAAGTTATAAAGAAATTATATGGAAAAAATAAATAAATTATGAGACAATAGTAACTAAGTATGAGTAAATCTAACTTTTTTATGATGAAGATTGGAAGACAAAGTTACGAAGAAATACATGTGGGTTAGATTTCTAATTCAAATAATTTGAATTTGAATGATTGAAAGAATGAATATTTTAGATATTTTATTTAATCACCCAAAATTTGATTACATTCTCCCATCATTCAATTACATGTGTACACAAGCCAAGTGCTTGTTCGAGCAAGACAAATTTTATTTTTTTTTCTTTGCCAAATAATTCATTCACTTGAAGTCTTGTTTATTTCTCGATACTAGCCCACTTTTTTACTTCAAGCGAGAAATATTTTTCCTAATGCTACCCAAAAGGTGTCTAACTTTAGTGTAAATTACAAACGAACTTAACTTTTATAAAGTTTCAAACTAACTTTTCACAAGTCGCGGACAGATGACATTAGTTACAGCACAACGTAAGAACACATAAATTGTAAGGCGAGTTTGCTATAAAACTGGTTTCCGAATTTATGAATCAGAATCAGTTTATTTATATTATTTATATAAAAATTTATAAGTCAATTTTTGATGTGTAAGTAAAAATCTGAAAAGTGGAAAATCCTAACTACTTTTCTAATAATTTTTTTTTATTTTTGAAATTCGATTTACAAATATGCACTTTAAAAAATAATTAATAATAATTTATTATTATTTAAATTAATGATTTTTATAATATCAAAAAATTATCAAAACAGGTTAAATAAAAATTACTTTTCTTTGATAATAAAAAATTTATATTAATAAATAATTTTTTTAAATTTAATTAAACGATCATGTGATAATGAATTTATTTTAGGTTGGTCCAAAAATAAAGACCAATGAGCGGTTATTGCTCGTAAGGTGGATCCTATTAATCTGGTTCCATAACTCGTTAACAAGTCTAAGAAGCCCTTTACTTATTGAGCATAACAAGTCCAATGACCTAGTCACCCAAAGTTCTCTTATCTTATAAAATTATTAACTTATATAAATTCGTAGAAATTTATTTGACTGATTAAAAAACTTAATAACAAAATTTAATGAGAGTATCCTACCAAAAATAGTGGCATCCAAGCGTCCAAGACACCTAATCGTATCAGCAAACTAATTCTGCAAGCAAACTTCAAGAAATTATAAAAGGAGGTGGATTTCCCGTAAGAAATCTAAGCCAAACTCGAGCCATATCTACATTCTTAAAACCATTCATGAACACGGTTGGCTTATTCTGATAAGGCTTGATAAAATGTAATTAGAAAATATTTTGGTTGCAAGTGCTAGCTGAATTAGGCGGGAAAAGTTGTTACAATTTTGCATATAAAAATTGAAAAGTAATTGTAATTGGTTCATTCTGATATTGAATAACATATCCTATCTCTTCTCTCTCTAACATTCTCTCTACATCTCTTTTCTCTCTCTACACTATCTCTGCAATTCGGTAGTTTACAGTGAGATAAGCTTAATTACCGTATCAATGGTATAGAGCCATTCGATTCTCCCACACTACTTATACTACAACATTGATTAGCTCTGGCATCAAAAACGCGCAATAATCGCACTGAAACTATAGTCATGGATGAACAATTGAAAGAGCATTCTCGCTCTATAGATCGAAAGATTGAGGAACAATCTAAAGCGATGGCGAAGAGATTTGAGGAATCTGATAGGAAGTCCGAGAAATTAATGAAAATGATGCGAGATCTGTCCATTCAACGAGCAACTGCTGAGAATCCCTCTCGAACTGAGACTCCGTGTATTGAAATTCCAAATCAGGGAGGTAACAACTCGATTCGCAACCTTGGTGATACACCTAAAATTGTTTTTCCTAAATTTGATGGCAGTAGTTCCAGAAATTGGATTAAGAAACGTGTGAAATACTTTTCATTGTGCAAAATACCTGAGGAGTTTGGGTTTCGAATTACTTAGTAATTAAAAAGCATGTGGAGTGGTCTGAATTTGTAATAGATTTGATTGCAAGATTTAAGGATGATATTGGCTTGAGTGTAGTGGATCAATTCAATAAACTCCAACAGCTAGGGTCAATTGAAGAGGACATTGATGAATTTGATAATTTGAGGTCATTAATGGAATAATTTTTTCATCTCTGACCCGATCCCTATATGTTAGAAAGCTTTATTGGGGGCCTTAAACCTACAGTTAAGCCATTTGTGAAGGCTTTCAAACCACACAATATAGCTGACGCTACCATGTATGCTAGACTGCAAGAAGAGTCTATTCAAGCCAATACTCAGAAGCTTAACAAGACCTCATACATTCCTAAATCCTCCAACCTCATGTTCAGTTCTGGCATTAATAAATCTGAACCTTTATTACCTACACCTCAGACAAAACCTCTCCAGAGTGCTTTGCCTAAGCCTAATATTCTTAAGCCCTTCAGATTTATTCCTACAAATGAGAGAGCTGAAAAATGGCTAAAGGATTGTGCTTCTATTGTGATCAGAAATATGAGAAAGGACGCAAGTGTAAATTTAAAGATTCTCAGCTGTTTACAATAGAAATTCCTTGTAGAGATATTGATGAAAGTGAAGGAGGAGATATCATAGTTGATTGTGAAATAAATGAATCATGTATTTCAGTCAATGCATTGGATGGCAGTCAAGGTTACTCTACTATGAGAGTTAAGGGCATGGTGCAGGGTTCCCAGTGTACATACTGATTGATACTGGCAGTACACATAATTTTTTGGATCTGCAGTTGGCCAAGAACCTGCAATGTATTCTCACACCTATGGCTGATCAGGTAGTTACAGTAGCTGATGACAGTTATATGATCTGCAGTAAGATGGTAAAATATTTCACCTAGACATTTAATGGGAAAATCTTTACAGCTGATGTAATCTAATTGAGTTGGGCAGTTGTGACATAGTGCTTGGTGTGCAATGGTTGAGCACTTTGGGAACTGTTAAATGGGACTTTAAGAAGTTGTGGATGAAGTTCTGTGTTAATGATGCTCTTTTCAAACTGAAGGGTATTACACCTTAGAAGATCAAAGTTCTAAAAAGTCCATGTTCTTACCTTAGAAGATCAAAGTTCTAAAAAGTCCATGTTCTGATAAGTTGTCGAAGACTACAGCTCAGTTATGTGTATAACAAGTTATGGACATTTCATCTAATATAGAGGGAGAGATTTACCTGTAGTTCTGAGAATTTTTCATAGGGGCCAGATGCTGTTTTATTGGCCCAAAAAAAAGAGTATGCTGATATTTTCAAAGAGCCAGAAGGGCTTCCACCTGCTAGAGGTATTTTTGATCATAAAATTCCTCTCAAAGAATGAATGAATCCCGTAAGCATTAGACCTTAAACAGAGGGATGTGATTGAGCAGTTATTTAAGGAAATGCTAAGTACAGGTATAATTCAAAACAGTACAAGCCCCTTTGCTTCTCCTGTAGTCTTATTAGGAACAAAAGATGGTACATGAAGGCTTTGTGTGGATTATAGAGAATTAAACAAAGGCACTGTGAAAGACAATTAAGTATCCAATTCCAGTTGTAGATAAATTGATTGATGAGTTGGCTGGTTCTAAAATTTTTAGCAAAATTGACTTAAGAGCAGGGTATCATCACTTAAGGAACATGAGGGGGATGTGTTTAAAACAGCTTTTAAGACTCATAGTGGGCATTATGAGTTCTTGGTAATGCCTTTTGGGCTCACTAATGCACCTACCTCATTTCAGGGATGGATGAATGTTATCCTTAGACCAATGTTGAGGAGGCAGGTCTTGGTATTTTTTGATGACATTCTTATATACAGCAGCAGTAAGAGTGATCATTGGGTGCACCTTTCACAGGTTTCTGAATTGATGAGGCAGAATTTTTTATATGCCAAAGATAGCAAATGCTGTTTTGGGATGGACAAAGTGGAATATTTAAGACACTTCATCTCTGGGAAGGGAGTAGAAACTGATCCCAGAAAAATAAAGGCAATTACTAAGTGGGAGGTTCTTAAAAATGTGAAAGCATTAAGGAGTTTTCTGAGCTTAGCTGGCTATATTACAGAAGGTTTATAAAGAATTATACTTTGTTTAGCAATTCCTTAACAGATCTGCTAAAGAAAGGTTCATTTCGATTGAATGACCAAGCCTAGTTGGCCTTTGACAGATTGAAAGAGGCTTTAACATTTGCCCCTGTGTTAGGCTTGACAAATTTTAATCACACTTTTGTTGTTGAAACTGATGCATCCAAATGTGGAATTGGAGTAGTTCTTATGCAAGATAGTCATCCATTAGTTTTTCTGAGCAAAACCTTGGGTCCTAGATGTCAGAATCTTTCAATATATGAAAAGGAATTATTGGCCATTGTGTGTGCAGTTCAGAAGTGGGAACAATACTTGAGTGGAGGTCATTTCATTATTGAAACTGATCAGTAGAGTTTGAAATGGTTGTTACAACAAAGAATCTCAAAACTTTTTTAACATTTTTGGTTATCAAAACTTAAGGGTTTTGATTATGAGATTCAGTATAAGAAAGGGTAAGAAAGAAAGTGGCTGATGCACTCTCGAGGGTTCAAGGGGCTGAAGTGCTGTGCCTTGCTATTTCTGTAGTACAATCTGGACTTCAACGGGCCATTGTAGACAGTTATGCTCAAGATCCACAATTGTCAGGGATTATTCAGGATCTATAGAAGGGAGGCAGTCATGCTAAATTTGAATGGACGTATGGAGTCCTCAGGAAAAACAAAAGGATAGTTGTGGGTTCCAATCCTCAATTAAAGCAACAGTTGCTAAACTGGTAGCACTCTACAGCTGAGGGTGGCCATGCTGGTAGAGAAGTCACCTTACAAAGAGCAAAAAGCATGTTTACTTGGCAAGGTTTGACTCAGGATGTTTGGAGTTTTGTGAGGAATTGTAAGGTTTGTCAAGCTTCCAAATATGACATAGCTGCTTATCCTGGTTTGTTGCAGCCTTTACCAGTGCCAAGTAAAGTCTGGATTGACATTTCAATGGACTTTATAATTGGCCTTCCTAAATCTCATGGAAAGGAAGTAATTTTTGTAGTTGTGGATAGGCTGAGCAAGTATTGTCATTTTATGGCATTACCACATGCTTTTACTGCTCCTATGGTGGCTCAGGTTTATTTGTATCAAGTTTTTAGACATCATGGATGACCAAGGTCTATTGTTAGTGACAGGGATCCTATATTTCTTAGCCATTTTTGGAAATCATTGTTTACGTTGCATGGAACTGATTTTCTACTATCATCAGCCTATCACCCTCAAACTGATGGTCAAACAGAGGTGGTGAATAGATGTTTAGAAGCTTATTTGAGGTGTATGTGTGCTGAAAATCCAAGTGAATGGTCACCGTGGTTAGCTTTAACTGAATGGCGGTTTAATACACATTACCACACATCCTCAAGAATGACACCTTATGAAGTGGTTTACAACCAGCCTCCTCCATTACATCTTCCCTATTTACCTGGTGAATAACCTAATGTAGAGGTATACAAGAGTATATAGAAGAGAGAGGTTATGATTGCTAATCTGAAACAAAATTTGGTTGCACTGAAATCTTTTGAGTATTTAGACAACATCTTCATTGCTTCCACAATCGTGAATATATTAATCTTTTACTATTCACTTGGACATGAAGATATTAATAAATATTTTCTAGTGAACTTATTTATTCAAGACTGTAGATGGCTTCTTTATCTTTGTCTCCGTATCTTTTGATTTTTATGCGAGCATAATATTATTTAAATGTCATGTTATATTGTTGAGTTATCATTTCTATGCAACAGATAAGATTGTGTTTTACATTTAGACTTACAACATTACATATGTAATAACAATAAAAACATTCACTAAAAAAAATCTAAATGTCTTAAATTCTATAAAATTGAATAACATATTCATATAAGATACTCCCTCTGTCCCATTTAATTGTATACGTTTCTTTTCAACTGCTCGACACGCATTTCAATGCTCTTATAAAACATAGTTCCGTAACTTATTTTTGAGATTTTCTTTTTCTGAATAAAAATATAACATCCAAAGTTTAATTCAGAAAAAGAAAATTTTAAAAATAAATTACACAACTACACTTTACAGGAGCATTAAAGTCCGTGCCGCGTCCCCGTCCCCCAATGTATACTACTCAGGGGGACGGAGGGAGTAATATAAATTTTTAACTAATTTATATGATATAATTAATACTCCCTCCGTCTCTAAATACTTTTCCTATTTGTACTTTTCACGTTTGCCAACACACACTTTTGATCGTTAATATCTTTTATTTCGTAGTAGCATTAAATATAAAAATTTCACCGTATTAAAGTAATCGTGAATACGAATCTAACAAGATCACTCATGATTATATTTAGTTTTATAAATTAGATGTAAATTAGTAATTTGTCTCATGTTATGAACAGTACCGACATCCCAAATAAGAAAAGAAAAAAGAAATGGAGGGAGTATAATTTTAATTTGTTAGGTATAATTTTAGGAAAATATCATGATATCATTGCAAAGCGCGGCTTGATAGCTATTTATTTATATTTGATCATTTTCTACTCTACATAGTGTTCTTTTAATAAGTAACTAACGATAAACATTTCTTAAGTATTTATATCTAAAATATCGTGGATGTGTTTATTTTTTTTATGTATTTATATCTAAAATATTGTTTATAGTTTAGCCCATAATAAATCCAAAATTTTGTTATATTATCCAACAGGTTGAAATAACTAATTTTTGTTTAACCAATATACCCTTTCTAAGATACCTTCGGAAATGATTTACTAAATACTCCTATTTATAGTCGACTTAGTCAACAATCACCGCATAACGCTTTTTTCTGTTGTGTATATTTATAAGCTGAAATGATAGAACTGAAACGGCATGCAACACCCTTTGATATATAGGAAGAATTCTTACGAAAATGAAAGCCATTTTTAATTTAAAGAAAATGTTCAATTGCCTTTCCAGTTGGATACAGCATCATAAAAGGGATTAATTGACCCCTCTTAGTGTTAAACAATGAAAGTAAAAGCGACATCTAACAATTAAAAATTAGAAATAGAGTAGAGAGTACTCAAACTAAATTATTGCTCATTTGCGCCTCTTCTGCCTTTTTCACATGTCAGTGAAAAGTGTCCACCTTATCTGCACTTTTTTTTTTGACGGATACCTTATCTGCACTTGATGAAAAAAGCTAGCAGCGTCTGGGCATATACAGTGTTGTAAAAAGCGAAAATCGGATTTAATCGGTGAATGCACTGTCCAGCGATTAATCGAATAATCGGAGATTAATCGGAGTGATTAATCGGATCATTAAACGTAATCAATTTAATATTACGTTTTAGATTATATATATATATATATATATATATATATAAATAAAATTATATATAGTATAAATTTATAGTTATATAAAATCAGAAGATTAATGATTTTTTATAACACAAAACATGCCTTTATATACATATACAAGTCCAGTCATCTCATATATAAACTTGAATTTGATTGAATCTGTGAAAGAATATATTGCAAATTTATGTAATTAGAGTTTAGGAGCTAATATTGAACGAGTGAAACGTAATAACAACAACTTTAATTTCTGTGTTTTGTCATTTCCGTGCCTTTTGTTTTATTTAAAATTTTAATTTTTTTTTACTTTTTATTTTTAAATTCACCGATTTTGACCGACTTTTTCGGATTAATCCCGACTTTTGACCGATTAATCTCGATTTTGACCGATTTTCAGAAAAAATAATTTTTTTTCACCGATTAACGCTTAATCAAGACGGTGGCCGACCGAACAGCGATTAATCCCGATTAATCACCGACTTTTAAAACACTGATCATATGGAACGAGTAAAGTTACATGAAAAGTAGGGGTGAGCATCGGACGGTTTGGACGGTTTGGGGGTCTAAACCAAACCAAACCGAAATAATCGGTTTTTCAAAATCACAACCCAAAACCAAACCATTATGTTTAAAATCCAAACCAAACCAATCCGTTTAAAACGGTTCGGTTCGGTTTGGTTTCGGTTTAAACCGTTTTTAATATTTAAAACAAAGTTAGCAACAAAATTAAATTTTAACTTGAAAAATAAGGAATGAAAAATTCAATTTATATTTTCAATTTAATCATATTTAAAGAGCATGAATATATTAGCTTGATAAATAAAAAGAGACGGAAGAAAATAAAAAAATGTGATTCGTATACTTTTATATAAAATATAAATAAAAAGAACATCAAAATTAATATCATAAAATAGAATAAATAATATTTTTAAAGAAAATCTTTACTAGGATACCTTTTATATGTTTATGATTTTACATTTTTCTGTAGATTATAATTTTATTTTTAATAATACATTATTAGTACATGTATATTAATGTTTAAAACTAAACATTCGGTTCGGTTTGGATTTATCGGTTGGTTTGGAGGTAAAAATCGAAACCAAACCGAAATAATTCGGTTTTTATAATTTGAAACCATAACCAAACAAAACCGTTATAAAACCGTTAAATTCGATTTGGACGGATTGGATCGGTCGGTTTCAGTCGGTTTGGAGAATTTTTGCTCACCCTAATGAAAAGTCGGTAGCGACGCGACATATTTATATATGGGGTTTGCTAACTTGTGTCTTGAAATCACATGTTAAATAGTACTCCCTCCGTCCCTAAATACTTTTCCTGTTTGTACTTTTCACGTTTGCCAACACACACTTTTGATCGTTAATATCTTTCATTTCGTAGTAGCATTAAATATAAAAACTTCACCGTATTAAAGTACTCGTGAATACGAATCTAACAAGATCACTCATGACTATATTTAGTTTTATAGATTATATGTAAATTAGTAATTTGTCTCATGTTATGAACAGTACCGACATTACAAATAGGAAAAGAAAAAAGATACGGAGGGAGTAATTAATATACCTGTTTGTGATTGACGCTCATATAAATGAATAGATTTACTTATTTATGACTTTGTTCAGTTCTATTTGTTATTCATTTTTTATCACCTTTCAATATTTTGATGTTTACTTCTTTAATTTTTATTTTTTCCCCACCACATTTAATTTTATCTATTTTTATAAGAAATCATGCATAGTATATAAAAGATTTATTTTAGTATGATAATCTATACCCAATTCTTTCATTTTTTTTATAATTGGAAAAAATAACAAATATGTGTATATAAAATATAAATTTATTTCATCTCACAAATAACAATAAGGACCCCGTATGCACGCTAATTTCTAACTAAAATTAAAATTAAAAATATAATTGAATATAATTTTATTATTTATATTTTTTTAATATTATTAAAATAATAAAGAATCATAAATTTATTATTAAATATCAAATTGGATGATTTTAATTAGAAGGCTAATTTAAGTTAGAAAATTAGTGTGCATGCAGGGGGCCTCGTTATTATCTGTGGGATGAAATCAATTTATAATTTTATACACATATTCGTTATTTTTTGATAAAAAAAATGCAAATATTGGATATAGACTATTGTTAAAATAAATCTTTTATTCAACATGTTTTTTATAAGAATAAGTAAAACTAAATGTGATGGTTAAAAAATAAAAAATGAGAAAAGTAAACATCAAATTGTTGAAAGATGGTGAAAAAGACACCTTAATTAAATCATCAACCACAAGCAGATGTATTAAATACACCTTAACATGTATCATCAGGCATATGTTAGCCAACCCGTTTATAATATCAATAAATTTATTACTTTGAAGTTAACCTACATTTTTGCAAAGTCCCTTGTTTGTTTAATAGAAGCAGCTTTCTCTTTTTCTTGACCCGTTTGTGTAAATAAGTAGAATCATTTTTAGAAAACTGAGAATGCTAAATTCTCTCAGATCTTCTCCTTCATTTTCAAACGTTTTATTAACTTATTTACATCTCATTTTTAATCCATATATTTTATTTTGAAAAAAAAGTCACTTTTTTTAAGTTTGTCAAACGTCAATAATTTCTTGAATGATTTTTCTAAATATAGTAAAATATAAATATAATATAGGAGAAATTGGTCTAGTGTGCACAAAAGTAATTCAGTTACAAGTGATATAGCTTATATTAAGCGTAGAAATAGCTGCCCATATATGTTGCGTTACTTAATAAATTTCTAAACTTCATTGTCATGGTTATTTTATACAATAAAATATGTGATAAACTATATTCTTAAAACTGCAATCCAAAAGTTTGTTTTGTAAAATTATATTTTAATTTATCAATTAAATTATTAGTCAAAAGATAATAACCCACCAATAAATGATAGTTATTGACCTTGAGTAAAAATGGAATTATAATCCCCTATAACAATTGATTGAATATTATTTAGTGCTCTCTATTTTCTTAAGAGATTATAATTTGGTATATCTAAAATAAATATAAATAAAATTTTAAAGAGGGGAATATTTATTTCTCAACTTAAATTTCAAAAGTAAATAAAAAAAACTGGACAATTTATTTTTACGCTGTTGTTACGTTTGTCGAAGTCTACGAATCATAACTGCTATATCTAAGTTGTGTAATTTTTTTTTCCCGGCTAAAGTTTACCGTTTCTTTCATGAAAAAATTCAATCAAAAAGATTGTTATTTAACAAAAAAAAAAAATTCTAATGGTACACACGTGTAATTGGCTTTTTCCATTGATTTCTGACTTTCACGCATGGTACCCTCCAAGTATAAAAACTTTCCGAGCAATGCACTTCTGTTAGACTAAACGTTAGTTAGCCGCAGTGTTCAAGAAATCGCTAGGCGTCCCAGGACGGTCTGGGTACCTTTTAGCGATTAATCGGCAAATCGGGGATTAATCGGAACGATTAATCGGAGCATTAATCAGTCATATTTAAATATTATTTTTATTTATTAAATATTAATTATATACAAAATATAACATTTGACAAGTCTTTTTCATTCATTCAAGCATTGATCATAACAAACTTACAAGATAGATTAAAATGGAACATAATATTTTGTTATCGACAAAATAAAGCCTTGAGTGAAAGCAAAATACTAGCTTTCAGATGGCACTCCTACTAATATAAGTACAAAACCATGAAACTGAGACCACTATTAATTGAATTTCTCAGTCCAGGCCCTCCAGGGATCCTTTGTGTTCAAAATGCTTTCTTTCAAAATACTGAATCTTGCATCTCCCAAAAACTCTAGCTGCATAAATGTAAAAAAGTTACTACTATCCATTGTCGCAATACTGCAGTACTCTAGCTTAACAAGGACAGAGAGAAACAAAAATAGACTACAGGCTACAAACAACAACTAATATTAAGCTACACTAATAGTTTAATACTTACCAGTTAAATTCACCAGTGACAATTAATTTCCTCATCTTCAAATGTTAATTCTGCATTAACTTCTGTTAGAAAATGGTAAGTTTAAGACTCGTTTTATATGGGTTCTTGATGGAATTACCTTAATCTAATTGTTGGAGGTTGTTCCTTGTAATGAGGACTTAAACTTTCATGTGTGTGGATCTAAGACATTTTCTTAGTGTAATCCATAAATAAATTGAGTTGAAGTTAGTAGCTTGAATTAATTAATTAAATAAATCCTGACTTATAATTTTATTTTGAGCGCTGAATGTACGTGCCCCAGGGTGCTGAATGTACGTGCCCCTGAGCGCTGAATGTACGTGCCCCAGGGTGCTGAATGTACGTGCCCCTGAGCGCTGAATGTACGTGCCCCAGGGTGCTGAATGTACGTGCCCCTGAGCGCTGAATGTACATGCCCCAGAGTGCTGAATGTACGTGCCCCTGACTGGTGAATGTACGTGCCCCTGAGTGGTGAATGTACTGAAGTATATTCAATTAAAATAAAATGCATTAAGTCAGAATATTTATTGTAATTAATGCCATATCTTCAGTTACGTTTTATTTTGTATTATATACAGAATCAAAACGTTTTTGTGAGTGAGGGATATCAAAAATACAAAAACCCTAGCTGCTACTCTTCTCTATTTTCTCTCTACAATAATACATACAGAACAGATTGCATAGGTTTTCTGGGCGAACTGAGGTCAGGTCGCTGTTGATCAATTGCGTGTCTGTGAACGAGTTGATCTGAGCTGTTTCATCCTGGAGGCGAGATTGCTGCAACCCAACACAGCGTAAGTGGGGCAATTATCATTTCAAGAACAGTCTAGACTTTTCAAGGGCTAGGCGACTCAGCTGTGATTCTGATTTTGATCAGTATTTGATAAAGCTTTGCAAGCTAAGTGATTTCTGTCTTTTCTTGTCAATTTAAGGTACTGATTATATTTCTGTTTTGCCTTCGTGTATTGTTTCGTTATTTGGTGCCTTGCCTGTTCTTGTTAATTCCTGATATATAACTACCTCATTGTTGCGCTAATAGTTTATTATTTTCAACAATCTTGAAACGATAATTTGTGTTATATAGTTATTAGCAAGATGGTTAACGAAACTGAAACTCCTGTGACTGTTGTTGGTGCTCCTAGTTCTGGTTCTGGTGGTACTGCTACCATTGATTGGGCTACGTACAGTTTCCTTAAGCCTATTGATTTATCGGGCATGCCTGATAAATTCAGTGGGGGGGCTTCTTTTTCTCGTTGGCAGAAAAAGATGAAGCTATGGTTAACGGTTAAGGGCTTATGGCCAGTGGTGCAGTATGATCCTCCTGTTTTGGATCAAGAGAAGGCTGATTCTGCAAAGGTTTATGCTTTGTGGGCTGAAAAGGATGGGGTGGCTAGGGCTGCTATTTTGGCAGCGTTAGCGAACACTCTATTCGATGTATATTCATCGGATGCCTATACTGCTAAGCTTTTGTGGGAGAGAAGCTGGACCAAACCCACAATACTGATTCTCAAGGTCTTGAGAAGTATAGTGTGGCGAGGTTTCTTGATTTCAAGCTGGTGGATGGAAAATCCATGACGGAACAGGTGCATGAATTTGAGATGTTGGTGCATGCTTTGAAGGAGTCCGGAATGGACCTGCCTGAAAAGTTTCAGGTTATGTCCGTGATTGAAAAACTCCCAAAGTCTTGGGAAGAGTTTGCTCTCTCCCTGAAAAGACAGAAAGGAGAGATCACTTGGACTAATCTGATGTTGGACATCTCTGTGCAGGAGCAGCACAAGTCCAAACAAGGACATGTGATGCCTGCTGAGCATGGGAGTAGTTCGAAGGTGAACGTAGTAACTGTAGGACAGAAAAGGAAATCTGTCACTAAGAAGGATAAACCCAAGAATGACAAGAACAAGGCTAAGAAACCAAAGGCAAACAAGCCATGTTGGTCTTGTGGACAGGTTGGTCATTGGAGCAAGGACTGTTTAATGAAGAAAGCTAAGAAAGCTGGTGTGGTAGCTCAGGATAATACTGTGCTTGGAACCACGAGTGGGCCTGTGGCTAACATGGTTGTTGGTGAGGTTGTTGCCTCTGAAACCAATGACGGTGTCATGGAGTGACAGTGAGGATGGGGAATTCAAGTGCTGCTCAAGTGCTAGGAATTGGAAACGTGGACCTGAAGTTTGCTTCTGGGCGTATTCTGACCCTCACTAGAGTGCATCATGTTCCTTCTATTCATAGAAATATTATAAGTGGAAGCTATTTAGTTAAAAATGGCTTTGAACTTTCTTTTAAATGTAATAAAGTTGTGATTACTCAGACTGGTACATTTGTTGGCAAGGGTTACTTGTCGGATGGTTTATTTTTGATAAATGTGGAACCCGTTTTGGGTGGTTTTATTAATGTTCCTTCTGTTAATTGTGTTGAATCATCTGATTTATGGCACTCACGACTTGGTCATTTAAATTTTGGTGCTCTAAAGAATATGATGAATTTAGAGTTGATTCCAAAGCATTCCATTGATAAGAAATCTAAGTGTCAAGTATGTGTGACTGCTAAACAAACAAAGAAACCTTTTCATAATGTTGTTAGGGATTCTGAATTGTTAGATAGATATTGTTATGTTTATTTGCTTAAACATAAGGATGAAGCACTAGAAAAATTCATTATGTTTAAAAATGAAGCTGAAACACAAACGAGCAAAGTACTTAAACATTTGAGATCTGATAGAGGTGGTGAGTATACAAGTAACTTGTTTAATGAATTTTGCGCAAGCAATGGTATAGTTCATGAGGTTACTCCACCATACACGCCTGAGTCTAATGGGGTGGCAGAGCGAAAGAACAGAACTTTTAAAGATATGATTAACAGCATGTTGATTAATTCGGGGTTGCCTAAATACATGTGGGGAGAGGCTCTGAATACGGCTTGCCATATTCTGAATAGGGTCCCTTTGAAACACATGGATAAGACACCATATGAATTATGGAGAAAACGTAAAACTAGTTTGAATTATCTTCGTGTGTGGGGGTGCCTTGCAAAGGTACTTGTACCTGAACACAAGAGAAAGAAACTAGGGCCTAAGACTGTTGATTGTATCTTTTTGGGCTATCTAGAGACCACAACCGCTATGAGATTTTTAGTTATAAAATCTGACATAGACGGCATTGTGGCTAATACGATAGTTGAGTTTCGTGATGCAACGTTCTTTGAGGACGTGTTCCCTATGACGACTGGTATACCTCAGGGTAATTCTGAGGATGATCCGACTCTCACATCGAGTTCTATTCCCGATCATGTGGAAAAGATGACAAATGTGGGGGCGAATCCTAGTAGTAGCTCTACTCCTAACGAAGTAGAGGAACCTAGAAGGAGTAAGCGTGCAAAGGTAGTCAAGGACTTTGGAAGTGACTTTCTCACTTACAATGTCGAGGATGAACCTTTAACTTTCCGTCAAGCCATGGACTCTTCGGAGTCAAGGCATTGGAAAGGCGCTGTAAAGAGTGAGATGGACTCTATTGTTTCTAATGGAACATGGGAGTTAGTCGATCTCCCTCCTGGGTGTTCTACTATAGGATGTAAGTGGGTCTTCAAGAGGAAGTTGAACCCGGATGGCTCAATAGATAAGTACAAGGCGAGGCTAGTTGCTAAGGGTTTTAGGCAAAGAGAAGGTATAGACTATTTTGATACATACTCTCCTGTTGCTAGAATGACAACCATCCGAATGCTTATAGCATTGGCTTCTGTGCATGGTCTTATCGTCCATCAAATGGATGTAAAGACTGCTTTTCTTCATGGTGACCTTGAAGAAGAGATTTACATGGATCAGCCTGAAGGATTTATTGCCTCCGGTAACGAGAGGAAAGTATGTAAACTAGTCAAGTCCATCTATGGCCTTAAACAAGCACCTATCGACTGGCATAAAAAGTTTGATGAAACTGTTTTAGCATTCGAATTTTTAGTTAATGAAAGTGATAAGTGCGTCTACTATAAGGTTAGAGGAAATGAATGTGTGATTGTATGCCTATATGTTGATGATATTTTGTTGTTTGGAACCAATAATGCGATTATTAACGAGACAAAGAGTTTCTTGAAAAGGCACTTTGAGATGAAGGATATGGGTGAGGCTAGTATGATTCTTGGGATCAAGTTAACACTGTCAACTGATGGAATAACCTTGTCACAGTCTCATTATATAGAGAAATCTATACTTGAGAAGTATGGTTATTCAAATTGTAGAATCGCAAGTACACCCTATGATCCTAAAGTGGCCCTTGTCAAGAATAGTTCAGGTGTACCTGTGTCTCAGTTAAGGTATTCTCAGATTATTGGTAGTTTGCAATATCTTGCTAATGTGACTAGACCAGATATTTCTTATTCTGTGTCTAAGTTAGCTAGATATACAAGCTGTCCGAACAAGACTCATTGGGAGGCTCTGGATAGAGTTCTTAGATATCTCAAGGGAACTATTTCTCTTGGCTTGCATTACCGGAGATTTCCTGGGGTACTCGAGGGGTACAGTGATGCAAGTTGGATAGCTAAGAAATCCGGTTCCAATGGAGTGACTGGATATGTGTTTACCCTAGCGGGTGGAGCTGTGTCCTGGAAGTCTTCTAGACAGACTTTGATTACTCGGTCTACTTTTGAGGCTGAGTTGTGTGCATTGGATGCCACGGGGACGGAGGCTGAATGGTTACATGGACTGATGTCAATGTTACCTGTAGTAAGCAAACCGCTTCCTGCCATTTCTGTTCATTGTGATAGCCGTACAACTATTGACAAGATCAGAAGTGTAAAGTATAACGCTAAGACAAAGAGACACATCCAAGTTAGACTTAAGTCTATAAGGGGTCTTGTTTCTGATAGGGTTATAGCTATAGAGTTCATTGGAACTCAGGATAATATAGCTGACCCGTTGACTAAGGGGCTTGAGCATGCTGTAGTCCTTAAGTCGAGGTTGGGGATGGGACTGGTAACCCATCATGGTTCATCTACAGCGGGAACCCAATACACCTGAGAGGAGATCCCTCAAAGTGTATTCAATGTGGTAATAACAAGTTGTAAGGATGGATCGGTAGTACCTTTACTACATATAACTAGATACTTGTGTATCTGTGTCTATCCCCTGGAAACCTTAAAAGGTACTGTTACTGCATGTATAGCAAGAGTTTTAAAACTCTGAATGGGGTCAAGTCATTTGACGAGATGTTAGCAGTACATCTTTGGAGATGCCCAGCTAAGCGAATGTAATTGTGTGGTCGCAATTAGAGGAATGGGTTATTCCTCGAAACATTCGTCGAACAGGATCGAGACACGACCATTAACGTCTCAAAGCCGTAGATCTGTACCATAGCCTTTGACTTGTCGTCGACTATGGAGTGTGGTTACACCAAACGGATAAAGATTCAAGGTGAAATATTCCATCTATATCCGGTAGCCATCGAAGTAGAGGACTTAGGAGGGTTCAAACCCGGAAGGGTACCTACTCTGAAAAACAATTCATGATAAAATCTGATATGCATTTCTGTATGGATTAGTGGGGGATTGTTAGAAAATGGTAAGTTTAAGACTCGTTTTATATGGGTTCTTGATGGAATTACCTGTTAGGTCCAGATACGATTGTAGAAGGGGGGGGGGGGGGTTGAATACAATCGTCACAAAATAATCGCGGCGGAATAAATCTGATTGGAATGTAACTTGTTAATCAGATTAAGATTAATTAATATAACAATGTTTTAAGTCGTTATATAATTAATATGGTTCGTTTTAATGTCCACTAGTTCGTAGAATAAATTTGACAGAAAGTATTCTAACTCAGCGGAACAAAACAACCGAATGATCAAAGCACAGTAAACTGCGGATTTAACGAATAGCAAGTTTAGCACAACTTGAAAGCTTTACAATACTTTGAACAACAATAAATGAAGGGGGGAGAGCCATATTTATAGGCAAAACCCTTGAACTAGTAAGACAATGGTGGCAAAGACAATCCCTAGCTTGCTAAGACAATTTGGCACTTTGTCTTGCTATTTTAGAGCTTGTAAGACAATTAAATTAATTGTCTACAACTAGTAAGACAATGAAATCCGTGGGCAAGACAATCTAGGGGTCGGTAAGACAATTGAGAAGTGCGGTAAGACAATCTGAGAGATTGTCTTACTGTTCTACAATCGGCAAGACAATCACAAGGATTGTCTTGCAAGCTACCAAGGCAAGACAATTGAAACAATCGGTAAGACAATCACAAGGATTGTCTTCCCGTGTAAAGGAAGGGGAAGAAATGCGGTAAGACAATCTAGGAGATTGTCTTGCCGTGTTGTGTGAAGGCAACAGTCGGTAAGACAATCCTTTGGATTGTCTTACCTTGCTTAAAACAGCAAGACAATCCACTGGATTGTCTTACCTTGCATGTTTTAGCAAGACAAAGCCTTGGATTGTCTTTCCTTGTGTTTTAACACTTAGACAATCAACTAGATTGTCTTTCCTTCTTGTTTTTCAACTAGACAATCAAATAGATTGTCTTTCCTTGTGTATTTCAAGTAGACAATCCATTTTCCCTTTAATTAATTAACCAATTAATATTCACTTAATTATTTTAAAAGCATAGATTCATAAATTAAATTAATTCGAGATAGAATTAATTTAATAAATAAATTACACATTCAATATAATTATTTTGAGAAGTGAAATAATTAATTAGATAATTAATTATCCTTTTCCTTCTTCAGCAGAGTCTTCAGTCTTCTTTAAATAATTATGATCTTCGACTTGATTGAACGACCACCTTCTCTTGACTCAGAATATTTAACCGGATGAGCTGATACACAAATGTACTGTCTGGTTCATCTGTAACTAGCTGAATTAAATATTCCTTGTCAATTAAACAATTAGGCAGTGGCTTGTTCGTCGATTCTTCGTCTTCTTAGTTCATCTTCATTTGTTGACACAATATGGAATCTTCTGAATAAATAAAGTATTTAAACTTTATACCTTCTGATCTTCTGGACGTGCTACAAAAGATTATTTGTACACTGAGGCTTGATCATATTAATGAACTTCTTCCAGTGGTTTGCAGCAGCATCCTGAAATTCTTCTGACATAAAATCTTCAATAAATCATTTGACGTTCTTCGTACGGATTCCAGTTAACAGTACTTGCTATTTTCTTGCTTTCTTATCAGAGTTGAGTTGATTCCTCTTAATTACAAATAGGCTTAACATATGCCTTTCAATCTCCCCCTATTTGTTTGTTAACATAACATGCAAATTATCGAGAGGATAACTCAACTAACTGATAAGACAAAGGATTAAACATGGAAAGATAAATAGCAAAAGTTTCTGGTATTCATTAGACATTCACCAGATTCAAACATATAAGTAGATTACAAAAGGGGTGTTCTTTTAGAACATATATTACAATACCCTATATAAATCTACAGATCAACTTCTCCTTCTTCAGTATCAGAACTGTGAAGAATAGGAGTTGAAGGTTCTTCTCTGGATGGCTTTTCTGCAGTAGTGGCTTCACCACGTTTCTTCCTTTCGTTAGCCAGAGCCAGTTGGTGCATTACTTCCAGATCCACCGGGTCCTCCTGAAAGTCAGCAGGCTGAGTCTTCTTGACTTGCTTCATCTTCCTTGTGTATTTAGAAATACCATTCCGAAGACAGTAGTCAGAGATAACACTATCAGCATCAGCCTTTTCTTTAGAAGCAAATCCCTTGGTTCGTAGGAGAGTAGATGCACGAATCAGTTGGTTCACAGGATATTTGGGGAAGGCTTCATCATTTAGATACACAGTGCATATGATGTTGTCATTGATGAACTTCAGACAATATGGTTTCTTGACAATCTGAGGACTATTGAATTCAGCATGTTCCATCAGCTTGTCTCGAAGGAGTTCATTCAAATTAGAGCTTCTTTTGACTTTGTTACGAAGCACCCAGAGCTCAGACACAGTAAATGACTTTAGGAATTCAACTGAGAGTCTGAATGTTCCGTTCCTCCTGGTATAAATGATAAGCTCCCATTCATCTAGCAAGTTCCTGACAGCAACTGTAATGTACCACAGTTCAAGAGATAGGGCATGCATAAATAAATCCTCATCAGGGTTTACCTCCCTTAGATCATAGATCAAAGACATGAACTTCTTGTCGTCGAAGGGTTCCCTTTGAGGTCCATTGATGATTCTCCGTGCAATATCCCAACTCTTACCAACTTTGTGCTTAATATCAAGATTCTTCTGCACACAGGCAGCATCATAGATTTTCTGCTTTTCCTTCTTGATTTCTTCTTCAGTAATCAGCTTGTCTTCTAGGAGCTTCTGAAAGTCCCTGAGCTTTCGCTTCCTAGCTTCATTTTCCATCTTGAACTTTTTCACCAACTCTTCATGTTCAAGATCTACAGCCTCCTCTTCTGTCTGGAACAGATAAGCTTCATCAAATACACCATCTTCTTGATTCTGGCAGTAAGTGGCATCAAACACATCATCATCATCCATTTCCTTAGGAAAGGCATCATAATTGTCTTCCTGTTGATGCATGGGTTGCTTGCCTTTAGACTTTTCAGTTTCTCTGCCAGGTGCAGAGTCAGAAGTATTGGTGTTAGTGTTCCCTTTGTTACTTTGATTGGAGCTGTTTCCTTTGTCTTCTCCTCCCTTGTCTCTATTCTCCCCCTTAGTTGAGGGATCCTCTCTGGAGGTTGGATCATCAGACTTGGAGTTACTGAGAAGTTGATCCAGTTTGCTGTCGATTTCATCAAATTTAGACATATAGAGCTCATGGTTGGATCTCATCTCGACAGCTAAACCCTGGATATCAGCTCTAAGCTCATCCCTGTAAGTACTGGATGGCTCCTCCTCTACTTTCTTCTCTAAGGTGACCAGTTGTGCACCTTTCAACCTTTCATTCTCAGCAATTATTCTTGCAAGTTCAGCTTGTAACCTTGCAATCTGTTCCTCAAAAAGAGCTGTGTTAGTGTGTGCACTCACCTCACGTACACTCAAAGCTGTTTCACTAGCCTCTCGTGCATGTGTATCGCTCGGTGTTTGCCTTTCATCACTCGATTCACTCATAGCTCCAGATGTACCTGTATATACTACCAATGTTCCCTGAGATGGGTTCAAAGGTAGTGGAGGAACAAATTGTCCTCCGGATGCCATTGACGGCAGATGTACTTGCACATTGCCAAGCAGCTCCTGATCATTAAAGAAAGAATGATCAGCAAATTTTTCATACATAGTATATTGGTTTTGAAAAACTGTGCTCTCAGAAAGTGTAGTAACCTGTGTATTGGCTTGATTTTGCACTAGAGTGAGTGCTAGATCAGTGCTTGACTCTGTACAGATTACCGTGGCTGGACGGTCAACTTCAATGGGTTCACTCTGTTGAGAGAATGACTCCAGAGACTGTATTGCCATATCAGTGTCCAAGCCCTTTTGGAAAGGCGAGGATGAGGCTGCAGTTGTCTTAGAGGTTTCCACCCTTTGCTTCTTTAGAGAAGACAGAGCTGCGGGTTCAGACACAAAAGCACTCCCACTCCTTTTCCGGGCTACTTTACGAACAGGTTTCGTAGTAGTGATGTTTGTTGTGTTTGGAGAAGGGAGAGTTTGTTGAAATGAAATATCAGCGGGGATATGAACCTGTGTGTTGTCAGGTTCATTGCTGGCAGGCTGACAAAACAAATCAAAGTTACAACCATAATCAGATATATCAACATTAAAGTTAGATGAGAAGTCAGTAAGTACCTGAGCTACCTGTAAGTTATCTCTGAATTCCTGAAGTCCAGGGTTGACAGCAGATTCTGATGGTAGTGGTTGTGAGGTTGATTGTGTTTGTGGAGAGTATTGTGTTTGAGTGAGGGGTATTATAGGTTCAGATGAAGATGGATGATTTTCAAAGAAGTTGTATTGTAGAGGCTCATCTTCAACTGAAGGGAATTCTTGTTGATGGTGGATAGGTGATTGAGTAGGTGATTGTTGAGGTGATTGTTGAGGTGATGGTTGAGGAGAGTGTTGTTGTTGTGGTTGAAGTAGCTGTTGCAGGGGTTGCTGTTGATGCTGGTGAGGTTGTTGTTGTTGCAGGGGTTCAGGTTGAGCCACATTAAACTGAAGAGGTGCCAACGGAGCGTTGAACATCTCTGACATGAATGGAGTGACTACAAGTGGAACAGAAAGGTGCTTCTTAGATTTAGCGAGCTTATTCACCAACTTAGTACTGGCCTTCTTGACCAAAGCTCGTTCACTGTTGAAGTAGAAGTTCTTATCAGCTTCCGTCATCTTGTCATTCAGAAGCAGCATAAGAAACCGAGGGTAGAAGCATTCAACTTTATCATTGTTATCCACTGATCGACTCATCAGTGGTCCCATTTTCCTTAGAATCTCCTTCAGGATTATCTTGCCAAAATCAATTGGACGATTATAAGCAATGCAAAGTCCAAAAACCTGAAGGATGTTGGAGATGTTGTGGAAGTTTCTGCGATCTGTAGGAGAGAACACCTTAGCCAAGGTGTCAAAGAAAATCTCCCACTCAGGCTTCAAATGACCCTTAGACATCTTGGGCAGATTGATATCTCCTTGGTACTGTATGGTCTGAAAGAACTGTACCAACTCTGGTTCCTCAGGAACTTCAGCAAAGTTGCCCCTAGGAAAACCCAAAACACGATTAACATCATCAGATGTAATCAAAATACTCCTTCGGCCGTTCACATCACCAAGCCTTATATCTCCGATCATCCTGTACTCTTCTAGCAGTGTAGAATTCAGCGCGGTTGAGTAGAAGTCGTAGAGAGGCTGTATCTGTAACTCAGCAGATGCGGTGAGAGCAGTACTGGCGATGCATTGTTCATTCAGAAATCTCACCCAGTGCTTGAACCGGCTCGGGCAAACCTCAGGATCCAGATAGGCATTGTAATTGGTCTCTTGGATTACAAATTTTCCAGCCATTAGTATAATTATGAAATGAATTAAGCGAGAATTTATCAAATTAAACGAAACTTCTCAAATTTCTCGCAAATTTCACTTGATAATTAATTAACAATTAATTAATTAATTAATAATTCGAAATATTGATGTAATCTCGAATTAAAATTTAATTAATTTAATGTATGAAAAATCAATCCAACTTGAACCAAAACTCCAAAATCAGTCCAAAATCTCCACAAAAGCCTCAGAAATCGAAAACCCCCAAATTAAACAAATAGAAACCCTAATTTCGAAAACCCAAGAATCAAAAACGAGGGCTTTTCTCCTTAATTCGAACTAAAAACAACAGTTTAGTCCATTCAAATCGACTGTATAGGCAAGAATCTCAGTGTAAACACGATCCCCAAACTCCAGAAAACTCCGATCGAAACTCGGGCAAGCGGGTAAGATTCCGGCGAAAATCCGGCAGCGTAACGGTAGTAAACAACCAAATAAATCACACCAGCAAGTTATACGTTACTTGAAAACGAAGAACAGCAAGTTTTTATGGATTAAAACTTGAAAAACTCGAGAAACTATGTGTGTATATACGCGTATGGATGAAGAAGATGAAAGAAATGGGGAGTAAGACAATTTATATGATTGTCTTAAGGGTTTTGAAGTCGGTAAGACAATCTGGCAGATTGTCTTACGAGTTCAAAACTCGGTAAGACAATTCGTTAGATTGTCTTGCCGACCCTGAGAAGAGTGCGCGAGAAGATATGCAAACAAAATTCGGTAAGACAATTTTAATAATTGTCTTGCCGTGAATAAAAACAGAAAAAGACATCTAACATATGAAAAATTCGGTAAGACAATTACAGGAATTGTCTTGCCGAGTTTTCAATAAGACAATAGACGAAAAACCTGAGAAATTCGGTAAGACAATTAAAACAATTGTCTTGCCGAGTTTTTCTTAATAAAAACAGACGAAATATATATATATAAAGTGATTTTTGATTTATTTTTGAAATAAGATGTTTTGCACATTAAATCAAAAATCTAAAATAAAAACAATATTAAATATTACACATATATTTTGTAAAATTCAACTTTAATTAAATATAAATACTTATGAACTTAACTTTAATTCATAAAAATGAATTAACTTAAATTCAAATATTTATGCTTAATTAATTTTGAAAAATACAAAATAACTACAAATAATTATCTAAATGCATAGAGAATAATACAGGGGAGTAATCAGGCATTTAGAAAATTACAGGTAAACATATAAAATTTAATAATACACCTATAAATACACAGAAAATTCATAAAATTATATAAAATTATATAAAGCATATTATACAATGAGAATCATGTCATATTTAACATCCCTAGCTCACAAACCAACTTAGAGAAAGTGGATTCATCAAGTGGTTTAGTGAAGATGTCAGCGATTTGATCAGCCGTGGGCACAAAATGTAACACCACAGTACCATTCATGACATGTTCTCGAATAAAATGATACCTGATATCTATGTGCTTGGTTCTGGAGTGTTGAACCGGATTGTTGGAAATGGCTATGGCACTTGTGTTGTCACAAAATATTGGAATTTTGTCGACAGAAATCCCATAATCGTTCAATTGGTTTCTGATCCACAGTATCTGAGCACAGCAGCTTCCAGCAGCTATATACTCAGCTTCAGCAGTAGAAGTAGACACTGAATGCTGCTTCTTGCTATACCAGGAAACCAACCGACGTCCTAGAAATTGACAGCTTCCAGACGTACTTTTCCTATCAATCCTGCATCCTGCATAATCAGAATCTGTATAGCCGGTTAAGTCAAAACCAGTATTCTTAGGGTACCAAATACCTAAACCAGGTGTACCCTTAAGATATCTAAAGATTCTTTTGACGGCTATAAGATGTGATTCTTTAGGATCAGCTTGGAACCTAGCACACAAACATGTTGCAAACATAATATCTGGTCTACTAGCAGTGAGATAGAGTAAAGAGCCAATCATACCTCGATAGCTTGAGATATCAACCTTCTTACCAGATTTATCCTGGTCAAGCTTTGTGGCAGTGGCCATGGGTGTCTTTGCCGGAGAAGAGTCTTCTAGATTGTACTTTCGCAGAAGATCTCTGACATACTTTGACTGGCAAATGAAGATGCCATCTTCCTTTTGGCTTACTTGAAGACCAAGAAAGTAGGACAGCTCACCCATCATACTCATTTCATAATTGCTCTGCATCAACTTAGCAAACCTCTTGCACAAGTTATCGTTAGTAGAACCAAATATAATATCATCAACATATATTTGAACAAATATCATATTATTATCATGCAATTTGTAAAAGAGAGTTTTGTCTATGACACCTCTAGTGAAATTGTTTTCAATTAAAAACTCAGAGAGAGTGTCATACCATGTCCTTGGTGACTGCTTGAGCCCATAGACAGCTTTGAATAAGAAGTAAACAAAATCAGCAAATTCTGGATTTTCAAAGCCAGGGGGCTGTTCTAGATATACTTCTTCTTCCAGCTTTCCATTCAGAAATGCACTTTTCACATCCATCTGATAAACTTTGAAGTTGGAGTGTGCAGCAAATGCAAGGAATATTCTGATGGCTTCAAGACGAGCAACTGGAGCATAGGTTTCATCATAATCAATTCCTTCTTCTTGTGAATAACCTTTTGCGACCAGTCTGGCTTTGTTTCTTACAACAATGCCATCACCATCTAACTTGTTACGGAAGACCCATCTAGCTCCAATTGTAGACTTTCCTTTTGGCCTTGGAACCAGGGCCCAGACTTCTTGTCTCTCAAATTGATTGAGTTCTTCTTGCATGGCAAGAACCCAATCAGGATCAGCAAGTGCTTCATCTATTTTCTTTGGTTCTAATTGTGATAGAAAACCAGAGAATAGACATTCATTCGTCGTAGCACTTCTAGTCCTTACACCAACATCAGGATCACCAATTATAAGATCAAGGGGATGATCTCTGCTCCAAATCCTTTCCCTTGGAAGTTGTGTCCTAGATGATTCAGCTGTATTGTCAGTAAGCTGATGTGTATGACTAGTTGATCCACCAGCTCCCCCTGAGTTGTTGCCAGGATGACTTGATGATCCACCACTAGCATCAGTGGATTCTCCAGCATTATTGCCATTTCCTCCACCATTGCCTGGATCATTATCATTGTTGTCATCACCTGTTGCAACCTCAGGTGGCACATCATCATCTGAATCAGAATCTGGATAGTTGTCAAACTTCAGAGATTCAGATGGATCAGCAGATTGTAAACTTGGTAGTTTAGTGTCATCAAATGTTACATTGACACTAACTTTCACTGACAGAGTATCAATTACAAAAACCCTATAAGCATTATTTGTATAACCAACAAAAATTGCTTCAGATGCCTTTGGCTCAAACTTGTTCAAGTTCTCTTCACCATCCTTGAGAACATAACACTTGGCTCCAAAGACATGAAGATGTTTGACAAAAGGTTTTTTGTTGTTATACAGATGAAATGGAGTTTTCATATGATCCTTGTTGATCAAAGTTCTATTCTGGGTATAGCAGGCAGTAGACACAGCTTCAGCCCAAAAATACAGAGGAAGCTTTGCTTCAGCAATCATAGTCCTTGCAGCTTCAATCAATGTACGATTCTTTCTTTCGACGACTCCATTCTGCTGAGGAGTCCTTGGTGCTGAATACTGCCTTCTAATTCCCTTTTCAGAGTAAAAGTTAATTAGAGTTTGATTCTTGAACTCTGTGCCATTGTCTGACCTTACAGCTTTGACTGGCACACCTTTATCCAATTCAACTAACTTTATATGATCAATCACTGTCAACGGGGTTTCATCCTTAGAAGCAAGGAAGTAAACCCAAGTAAATTTCGAGAAGTCATCCACAATAACCAAGGCATATCTTCCTCCATCAATGGATGCAACATTCACAGGGCCAAACAAATCCATATGCAATAAATGAAGTGGATCTGTAATGGTATTGATGGTCTTGCCTTTGTGAGATGCTCTCTTCGCTTTTCCTTTCTGACAAGCTTCACACAGATCATCAGATGAGAATTCCAGGGAAGGCAAACCTCTCACTAGATCTCTCTTGACTAGAGAGTTCATGGTTTTGAAATTGAGATGTGAGAGCTTCTTATGCCATAACCAACTATCTTCAGCAGACGCTTTGGCGTAGAAACAGTGAACTTCGTTTCCTGGTCCAGAAGATAAATCAGCTACGAATATATTGCCTTTCCTTATGCCACATAGTGAAGGACGCTTATCCTTGATATGTTTAATGATACATATCTCCTTTTCAAAATGAACATAATATCCTTTGTCACAGAATTGACTGACACTCAGGAGATTATGTTGAAGTCCTTCAACTATTGCAATATCTTCTATGATGATCCTTCCAATTTTGTACTTGCCATATCCCACAGTACGACCTTTGCTATTATCAGCAAAACTGACTGTAGGGCCAGCTCCTTCTCTTATGTCTTCCAGCAGGGATTTATTGCCAGTCATGTGCATTGACGCTCCACTGTCAAGCACCCAGGTAACACGAACAATTCCACTGGCATCCTGCAAAAGACAAATTGATTAAACATTCTTTGGGACCCACACTTGATTGGGTCCAGCAAACTTAAAGAACTGATTTCTATCAGGTGTAACAACAGAGCCTCTTGGACTGATACTTGGTTCCGATTTGACTGAACTTACTTCCTTAACAACAGCCTTATAAACCTTGGTTTTAGGCTTCGGAACATAAGTCTCCTTCCTAACACGAGTAGGACTAGCAGTCTTTGATCTAGCATGCTTGTTGTTTGTGTGTTGTCTAGGTGATGTGTTTTCATTTTTAGCATGCAAATTTTTAAAATAAGCAGACATCAAATTGAAAGCACAAGTCATACAATTATCAACACTACAAGATTTATGACATGCATCAAAAGCAGAAACAACAGGAGTATCAGTCATAGTAGTAGGAACATCAATAGATTCTACTCTAATCTTGTTATCAGATTTAAAGTTTTCGGTAGAATGACATCTATTGTTCTTGTTCTTACTATTCACAAAATTATTAGGCTTGTTGAATTTAGTTCTCTCAGAGTTGACACCTAAACCAGCTTTAGGCAACCTAACATTGCCTTTCACTTTGATTGGTTTCAGTGATGTCAGGATCTCATCTCTCTTCTCATTACTCTCTTTCAATTTAAGGTCTTCCTGTTTGAGTTCATATCTAATGACAACAGGAGTCTCTAAAAGAGGTTCAGCTTCTGAGGTTTTAAATAAAGGTTTAGGGGAATCTTTCAAAACAAAAGGAATCCCTCTCTCCTCAGCACTCTTCTTAAAAGGAGTAATGTTACTAGCCTTACCTACAGATTTGTTATAGTCAAAACCTATTCCAACAGTTCTCTTGATCTCTTGTTTATCATTAAGTTCTTTGACTATCATGGAGGCATCCTTAAAGGCTTTACATTTCACTTTCTCTTCGTCTAGCTGAAGTCTTAAAGCAATCTCACCTTTCTCTAGAACTTTGACTTTAGCACATTGTAATCCTAAATCCATAGTCAATTGTTCTATTTTAGGTTTTAATACTTTCATCTCATTCATCTTATAAGCATGAATTTCTAAGACTAAAGTATCAACTTTAAGATTGGCACCTTTCATCTTTTTAATAGCATCATCTCTTTCAAGTCCTAATTGCATAAAAAGTTTAGGGCATGTAGGATCTACCTGAAAGCTTCCAGCAGGAGGAGGTGAAGATGATCCAGCATTAGCCATGAGAGCAACATTCCCTATCTGCTCTTCTTCATCACTGTCTGTATCATCCCAGCTTTTCCCTTCTGCCAGATAAGACTTGCTCTTGAAACTTTGACTTCCAGAAGTACCCTGATGCTTTCTCACTAGTGCATCATACTTCTGCTTCAGCTCGTCGTACGAATCCTTTCTCTTTCCTTGAACCTTGGGTTGTTTGCATTCAGTTGCAAAGTGTCCCGGTTCACCACAGTTGAAGCATTTGAATTTGCTTCTATCGACCATCCCAGTCTTGTATCCTCCTTTGCTCGTAGAAGATGAATAACCTCCTTTCTGAAACCTGTTCACAGTAGGTTTGTACTTGTAGGAGGGGTTCTTCTTGAATCTCATGTTTCCAAATTTCTTGGCAAACAGTGATAGAGATTAATCTTCTAACTGTTCTAGCTCTTCCATTGTATAGAACTCTTCGTCACCACTGGAAGAGGCAGTCTGACCCATCTCAGGTACAACAAATTCCTGAGTGGTTTTAGAAGGAACAACAACATCCTTCTTTTCTTCCGGTGCAGGTGACTCAACAACTAGAGCTCTCGAATGGTTCTGTGTTTTACCCCAGCCATATCTCTGTTTACTCTGAACTTGCTCCAGTTCATAAGTTTTCAAAACTCCGTAGAGTCTTTCCAGAGAAATCTCATTCAGATCTCTGCTTTCCCTGATGGCAGTGATTCTGTGTTCCAGATGTTCGGGAAGGGTTAAGAGAAACTTCATGTTGACCTCTTTCTTGTCGTAGAATTTCCCATTCAGATTCAAGTTATTAATCAGATTATTGAGTCTGATAAATACTTCTGAAATCCCTTCACCGGGATGGGAACCAAACTGTTCATACTGAGCCATCAGTATCTCTTTCTTGTTTTCCCTAACTTCCTCTGAGCCTTCATTGATAATCTCTAATGTATCCCAGATTTGCTTGGCGTTCGTACAATTTACAACAGCATTGTACATCACTGGATTTAGAGATTCAACCAATATTAGTTGAAGAGCGTCATCTAAGTTCATCTGTTCACTCTCTTCATCTGTGTACTCAGAAAGTTCTTTCGGAATGACCTGATGAGGTATTAACACACCATCCTCTTCGTGTGCTAATATGACATTCATCGGAGTAGTAACACCTTTGTCCAAAATCCCGATGTATTTTCTGTTCGCTGTTCGGAGGAATAGGAACATGTGCCTTTTCCATAGGCCAAAGTGTTCTTGGCTGAACGGTGGGATTTTAATGCTACTAATCTTTTGGGTACTCATTTTTAAGGATTTAAAGTGAATAGTGTTTGGATGAGAAATGGATTTTTGAATGAAAAATATTTTTAATCAAAATTAATTTTTGGAATAAAATTAATTCGAATAAAAAATATTTGGACGTTACAGAGTGTGTATAGGATCTGATACGGTAAAATGGTATCAACCGCTCTGATGCCAATTGTTAGGTCCAGATACGATTGTAGAATGGGGGGGTTGAATACAATCGTCACAAAATAATCGCGGCGGAATAAATCTGATTGGAATGTAACTTGTTAATCAGATTAAGATTAATTAATATAACAATGTTTTAAGTCGTTATATAATTAATATGGTTCGTTTTAATGTCCACTAGTTCGTAGAATAAATTTGACAGAAAGTATTCTAACTCAGCGGAACAAAACAACCGAATGATCAAAGCACAGTAAACTGCGGATTTAACGAATAGCAAGTTTAGCACAACTTGAAAGCTTTACAATACTTTGAACAACAATAAATGAAGGGGGGAGAGCCATATTTATAGGCAAAACCCTTGAACTAGTAAGACAATGGTGGCAAAGACAATCCCTAGCTTGCTAAGACAATTTGGCACTTTGTCTTGCTATTTTAGAGCTTGTAAGACAATTAAATTAATTGTCTACAACTAGTAAGACAATGAAATCCGTGGGCAAGACAATCTAGGGGTCGGTAAGACAATTGAGAAGTGCGGTAAGACAATCTGAGAGATTGTCTTACTGTTCTACAATCGGCAAGACAATCACAAGGATTGTCTTGCAAGCTACCAAGGCAAGACAATTGAAACAATCGGTAAGACAATCACAAGGATTGTCTTCCCGTGTAAAGGAAGGGGAAGAAATGCGGTAAGACAATCTAGGAGATTGTCTTGCCGTGTTGTGTGAAGGCAACAGTCGGTAAGACAATCCTTTGGATTGTCTTACCTTGCTTAAAACAGCAAGACAATCCACTGGATTGTCTTACCTTGCATGTTTTAGCAAGACAAAGCCTTGGATTGTCTTTCCTTGTGTTTTAACACTTAGACAATCAACTAGATTGTCTTTCCTTCTTGTTTTTCAACTAGACAATCAAATAGATTGTCTTTCCTTGTGTATTTCAAGTAGACAATCCATTTTCCCTTTAATTAATTAACCAATTAATATTCACTTAATTATTTTAAAAGCATAGATTCATAAATTAAATTAATTCGAGATAGAATTAATTTAATAAATAAATTACACATTCAATATAATTATTTTGAGAAGTGAAATAATTAATTAGATAATTAATTATCCTTTTCCTTCTTCAGCAGAGTCTTCAGTCTTCTTTAAATAATTATGATCTTCGACTTGATTGAACGACCACCTTCTCTTGACTCAGAATATTTAACCGGATGAGCTGATACACAAATGTACTGTCTGGTTCATCTGTAACTAGCTGAATTAAATATTCCTTGTCAATTAAACAATTAGGCAGTGGCTTGTTCGTCGATTCTTCGTCTTCTTAGTTCATCTTCATTTGTTGACACAATATGGAATCTTCTGAATAAATAAAGTATTTAAACTTTATACCTTCTGATCTTCTGGACGTGCTACAAAAGATTATTTGTACACTGAGGCTTGATCATATTAATGAACTTCTTCCAGTGGTTTGCAGCAGCATCCTGAAATTCTTCTGACATAAAATCTTCAATAAATCATTTGACGTTCTTCGTACGGATTCCAGTTAACAGTACTTGCTATTTTCTTGCTTTCTTATCAGAGTTGAGTTGATTCCTCTTAATTACAAATAGGCTTAACATATGCCTTTCATTACCTTAATCTAATTGTTGGAGATTGTTCCTTGTAATGAGGACTTAAACTTTCATGTGTGTGGATCTAAGACATTTTCTTAGTGTAATCCATAAATAAATTGAGTTGAAGTTAGTAGCTTGAATTAATTAATTAAATAAATCCTGACTTATAATTTTATTTTGAGCGCTGAATGTACGTGCCCCAGGGTGCTGAATGTACGTGCCCCTGAGCGCTGAATGTACGTGCCCCAGGGTGCTGAATGTACGTGCCCCTGAGCGCTGAATGTACGTGCCCCAGGGTGCTGAATGTACGTGCCCCTGAGCGCTGAATGTACGTGCCCCAGAGTGCTGAATGTACGTGCCCCTGACTGGTGAATGTACGTGCCCCTGAGTGGTGAATGTACTGAAGTATATTCAATTAAAATAAAATGCATTAATTCAGAATATTTATTGTAATTAATGCCATATCTTCAGTTACGTTTTATTTTGTATTATATACAGAATCAAAACGTTTTTGTGAGTGAGGGATATCAAAAATACAAAAACCCTAGCTGCTACTCTTCTCTATTTTCTCTCTACAATAATACATACAGAACAGATTGCATAGGTTTTCTGGGCGAACTGAGGTCAGGCCGCTGTTGATCAATTGCGTGTCTGTGAACGAGTTGATCTGAGCTGTTTTATCCTGGAGGCGAGATTGCTGCAACCCAACACAGCGTAAGTGGGGCAATTATCGTTTCAAGAACAGTCTAGACTTTTCAAGGGCTAGGCGACTCAGCTGTGATTCTGATTTTGATCAGTATTTGATAAAGCTTTGCAAGCTAAGTGATTTCTGTCTTTTCTTGTCAATTTAAGGTACTGATTATATTTCTGTTTTGCCTTCGTGTATTGTTTCGTTATTTGGTGCCTTGCCTGTTCTTGTTAATTCCTGATATATAACTGCCTCATTGTTGCGCTAATAGTTTATTATTTTCAACAACTTCTTCATCATCTGATTCAAAATTATCTTCATCAAGATCTCGATATATATCATCTGCAATGCTAGTAGACCCCTGAGATTCAACATCTTCTTCATCTACTTCTACAATCCATGCTTGAGCCATGCTAGCATCATCGGCTAATAAAATATCATGAGCTTCCCTCTTCTTCTTTTTATTGAGAAGTTTCGAATTAAATTGAACATACACAAGGTCTCTCATTCTATTAGCATCGAGTCTATTTCTTTTTTTCGTATGAATCTATAAATCATAAGATTAAACCAAATTAAATGTGAACGATAATAATGAATTATAAAATGATACTAAATCTTGTATAGTATAGTTAAATTCTTACCCCTTCAAAAGTGCTCCAATTTCTCTCACAGCCTGAAGAACTTGTAGTCAGTCATAGTATTTTCATCGCCATAGATTGAGATTCGGTGTTTCAGATCCATAATTAGACCACCAAGAAACTAAACCAGAAATTTAATATAGGAATTAGTACAGAAGTATAGGATAACATAAATCTAAATTTTAAATACTTATAAGTTATAACATTTACCAGGATTAAAAGTATCATTATTATTTGATCTTCCGGAAATAGCTAACTTTCTTCCAAATATTCCCTCCATTGCCTTGTACTTTAACAGCTCGTGATTACATACCAAATTCTGTTTGTCATAATCATCGGGAAAAAAGGACTCAACACAAGTTAGTAGACCTTCCATGCATTTTGGATCTGTTTGAGCTTCATCATCTCTATAGAAAAAGTAGGGATTTAATAGATAGCCAGCAAGATGTAATGGACAGTCAAGTCGACCTTTAGCTTTGGACTCTATGATATCAAGAATGGGTTCGTACATATCTGCTGCACCTCTGCAAATACGGATGATTTCTTTTTTAGCATCCTTAAGTTCACCATACACAAAGCCCATAGATGGTCTCCAATCCCCATCAACAAGTCGAAGAACCTTCACCAAAGGCTTAAAAATTTCCACGCACATCGAAAGAGCCTGCCAATAGGTTTGGCTAACAATGGTGCTATATATCTTAGTACCTTTTGCAGTTGAAGACCATTTACATTCCAGCCATTCTTTGGAAAGAAACATATATCTCAGATTTTCTTGTTTCTCCAGCAAACTTTGCATAGTAAGGAAGGAACTAGCAAATCTTGTTATTCCAGGCCTCACTATATCCCTCTTCTTGGTGAACTTTCTCATCAAGGACAATGTCTTGTGATGAGCATAGATAAATATCGTCAACTCTTTAGACTTGTCAATAACAAATTTGAACTTTGGCATCTTCCCTGTCAATAATAATGTCATTCCCGTGTTAGTAATCTGCAGAGTATAAATGAGCTGCCACAACGGCAAATATTTCCAGATTTAATTATTCAGTTACATAATAAATAATAATTTATATACCTAT
This sequence comes from Daucus carota subsp. sativus, assembly GCF_001625215.2. Classification (NCBI taxonomy): domain Eukaryota; kingdom Viridiplantae; phylum Streptophyta; class Magnoliopsida; order Apiales; family Apiaceae; genus Daucus; species Daucus carota. The sequence goes on along the minus strand of NC_030386.2, from coordinate 8,852,129 downwards.
TCCTTCAAGAATGAGATTCATTGTATGTGTAGCACAAGAGGTCCAGAAGATGTACGGCCTCTTCTCATTTAAGAGTTTTGCAGCTGCCATATTATTGGACGCATTATCCGTTACTACTTGAATAACGTTTTTCGAACCAACTTCTTCAATCCATTTGTCCACATAATCAAAGATATATTTTCCTGTATGAGCATCAGCTGAACTCTTGATAGAAGATAAGAATGTTGTGCCAAGTTTGCAATTAACACATAAGTTCATTATACTCCGCCGCTTTCTATCAGACCAAGCATCTGTCATAATTGAACAACCACTTTTTTTTCACTCTTCTTCTTGTTTCTTCACTGTTTCCTTAGTTGTCTCGACGGCTTGCTTTAATAAAGGCTTCCTAAGTTGATATTGAGTAGGCGGAATATACCCAGGACCAAATTGACTCACGGCCTCAAGAAGTTGCTGAAATGCGTCATTGTTGACAGCATTAAAAGGTATTGCAGATTCATACACCCAGCGTGCCAAGTACGCATGCACCTCACTAGTCCTTTTCTTAAATAGGACATCATTAATATTCTGCTGTCTCAGTTTTTTGCGTGATTCAACCAATGAATCTGCCGGAGATATTGGCCTGGCAAAGCTATCCATGGGACCGAGCGAATATGGTGTCGTACAACTTTGAAGAATCTCAGCTTCATTTGAGCTCTTTTCAGAAATATTAACACGCTCCTGCAATTCTTGAAGTTTTTCTCTCTTTTCTTCTTTTTTCTTTTTCTGATCAAGTAATGCTTGCATACATTTTGCTTTGTCAATTGGAGTAGCTTTTTGACAAGACGCCACATTTCCTTTAACATGGGGCAATATGTTGTTTTAGCCGATGGACACCTCCACTGATCACTCTACTGCATAGTTTACACTTCACTTTGTCTGGATCATTTTTAACTGCTAGTTCACAGAACTCCCAACAAACATCGTCAGATTTTCTTTTTAAAGAGGTGACTGAACAAACAGCTTCTGAATTAGATGCAGGTGGAGAGGAATTGTCCATTTTTCTATAAACACAAACATGACACAAAAATCATAACTTAAGTTGTTTGTCCAGAAACAACTAACAAGATATAACGGATAACAACAACAACAAGAAAATAAAAATCAATTAACAACACAAGAACACTAACCCATATAAAGATAAGTATATAATGAATGAAAAATCAATGAATAGTCGAATCTATACAAGTGTACAAGCTACAATATGGTATAGATATATACTTATACAATACATTATAAGCATTGGTGAAGAAAACTAAAACTAGGGATGTAATTAACCATATCAATTGTGTAAATAAAGATGAGAAATTGAAGAACTTACCGATCGTCGCGAAGAGAATTAGGGAAACAGGAGCTTAATTTGGGTATTGTGATTTGTGACTCTGTAACTACTCTCCCAAATATCTACCTATTTTTAAAATAAATATTTATTTGTTTTGTTTTGTGAATTACCTATAATGCCCTCATTTTCTTTTACCATCCGCAAGCTTTTTTTTTGACCGATTTGGACCGCCTAGGCGGATTTTGACCGAGGTTGAACGACTTTTCGAAAAAACGCCTAAATGCCCGCCTAGCCCCTTCTCGGGGCGTTTTCCCTCCACCTAGCGCCTAGGCGGCGCCTAGGCGGCCGCCTAGACCCATCGACAACAATATCTTCCCTTCTCATATTAACAAAAGCTAATAACGCTTCCTCAAAATCACCATTTTTACTATACCCATCGATCATTCTTCCTCAAAGACCATACAAGCTTCACCCATGAACCTGCGTTTTGAATACATATCAACTAAATTACTGTTGGAATATTGTCAATTTGAGCATCAATTTGAGTGAGGCTCGGCTACGTGTTCGTGGCGGGTAATGCTTGGATTATGTTCTCCTCCGAGAGAGCTTTCCAATGCATGTTTATTCACTCAAAACGGCTAAGGAATGGATGAGTTGTGATGATCCAAAGTTGCTTCCATGGTATTAGAAAATTGAAAAGGAAACCTTAAGTCCCACATTGGTTTGATAAAGAAGCTTTGAAGTCTTTATATAGCAAGACACTTTGTAGTGTCTAAATGTGTTACTAGTGTATTGCTCCACCACCTACGTGCGTGCAGGGGGGGTGGAAATCATGGGATTTTGAGGATAAAATCGTGGCTTCGCAATCCTCGGGCTTTCTGTGTGTGCGCGACCTGCGGACACGAATGCGGCAAAATTTGGGCCGAATAAAACCGGACTAGTTTTGCTAATTTAATTATTTTCTACTGGACTTGGGCTTAAATAATGTGACAGAAATTAATATGATTTTAATTTTAGATTAATTGATATGGTTTAAATAAATTCAATTTCTTTTCGGATTTGTTTTGTAACCGACCTAATTAATTAACGCGTTAATTAATTATGGTGATGTGTAGCGCACAAGTTTTGCATTGCCTATATATATATATATATATATATATATATATATATATATATATATATATATATATATATATATATATTCATTATAGATTAGGGTTTTATACACACGCAAATACACAGCCTCTTGCATCCTACAACCCTAGTCGTCGGCGATAGTTTCGGTTTTTGTTCTAGTTCGTCGAAGGTGCTTCTTGCATCGCCAATCCGTTTTATCCTGGAAGGCTATCGTTCGTCACATACGGTGAGGGCGAAATACGCTTTAAGGAGACAGTTAGGCACTGGACTCGGATTCTGTTCATATATCCTTCGATTATTTTCTGTCTCCTGTGTTTCTTTCTCTTTTGAATACTTTGCACACATGAACACGGTTCTGATTTATTGCACAGATTGGTTAACAATTACTACCCACAAATAATTCATCACTAAACCTACTTTTCAGTGCAATACAATGTACTTGTTCCCCCATTCCTACCAACCAACAACACAACAAGACTTGCTCACTCAATCCTACCAACTCAAGAACACAACACACCTGTACCAACAAAAATACATGCAAACTGTTCCCCAAAAAGTGTACAAACAAGATGTATCTAAGATGTACCCGGAAATTTGTATAATAGCAACTGAGGTCTATATTATTTGGTCATTAGAATTGTGTATTGTATTCGATATCGATGACTACCAGCATAGTTATTGTATTGTGAATTATTAGGATGTAGATACTTGTGGTGCTACTTCTTATGTTACTATTAAGTATTGACCATGGTTATATCTTTGCAAAAATACTGAAGTTGCATGAAGTTGCACTGTATATTCACGATTATTTTAAGATATAATGAAATTACAAAAAGCAGTATATTTTCTAAATTCTCTTTAATTTTTTAGCGCATTATATTATGAAAATAATTGAAGAAAAGTAAAAATTGAAATTTAGCTAAAAAAAGTCTAATTAAAATAATCCCTATCGAATTGAATACTTTAAAGGCACTTGAGAGCATCTTCAACTATTTGGAACCCTTAGCTAAAAGTCATTAATACATACTATAAATAAAAAATATAGAAATTATGTAAAAAAAATCCAACTCCAACGGTAAATTCCACTTATCTATAAATATAGTCAACCTCCTGATGTTGACTATATTTGTTAAACCTCTGTGAATTTGTAAGAAGATTCCATGTCATTATTACCATGTTGGCATTGGACTTATATTGAAATTGGACTTCGAAAAAGATTTGACTCTATTGATTGAGAATTCCTACTAAACACTATGTTTAAGCTGGGCTTTGGTCATAAATGGATAGGATGGATTAAACAAATCATTACCTCAATGAGAGCATCAGTTCTGGTAAATGGTTCACTGATAAAGAATTTCAGTTGGAAAGGGGACTCAGGTAAGGTGATCCCAAGTCCCCCTACCTTTTTAACATAGCAGAAGGGGGTTTTCAATTTAATGATGGAGAATTCAGTCAGTAGAAGACTAATAAAAGGAATAAAACTTCGTAAGGATTCTCAAGATATTCATCATCTTCAATTTACGGATGACATAATAATTCTCATGCAACATTATGAACATAGACTCAAAAACTACAAGATACTACTTCAGTGTTTTCAACTTACATCATGTTTAAAGATCAATATCTCAAAGAGCTACATTTATGCTAGAGGAATAAAAGATTCTAGCCTACAGAGGTGGGTAGACATTCTGAGTTGTTCAGTCACATATCTTGGAGCTCCTATCGAAGCAAATACAAACTCAAAATTTTTTTTTGGGGACCTCTAATGAGCAAAATGGACAAGATTCTTGCTAGTGGGAACGGAGGTGCATAAATCAAGTAGACAAATCAACCCTAGTCAGGTCTACAATCAACAACCTTCCAACTTAGTAGTTCAACTTCTACAGAATTCCCGAAGGTATCTGTGCAAAATTTGAAAAAAGAAGAAGGGATTTTATTTGGTAAAACAAAAAGCTTCACCTTCTCAAGTGGCAGAACATCTTTTTGCCCAAGGAAAAAGGTGGGTTGGTCTTGCCAACAGAAATAGGAAAAATCTTGCCATGCTAGGCAAGTGGCGGTGGAAATGGTTTTATGTTAGAAGCAAATTGTGGAATAATTTTATAAAAGATAAATATAACTTATCTCAACACCAAGGCCTACTGTAATGCAATAATTCTAGGCACCTTTCTGAAATAATTGCAAGCATTATCAAAACAAGAGCTGAACCTCAAATGAGTAGCATGATGTAGGATCTTCATTCCTCTCTCTATTATCAGCGCTACTCGCCTTTTCATTTTGTTATATGATGGACGACTCACTCTTCTGCTTTGTTCGTAAGATCGCTCTTCTGCTTAGTTCGCATATTCTTGTACTTCATATTCATGAGGATCATGGTTTGATAATTTTAGATGGTGTAATAGACGAGGACTTGTGTTGGTGTGAAGAATGAGTTATACTTTCTGATGTGAAAGGTTCTTATCATTGCTTTGTGCAATGATTTTTCTTGAAGCAAAGAATCTTGAACTTAGAAGAATGTGGGATTTTAAGGTATGTCTTCCTTCACCATTCTTTTCATTATATAATACTATACTAAAATTCCATGTTTGAGTTATGTTAGTTTTGCGTTTTTTCAAAAAAATTATACTAAATTTATTTTTTGAATCAGAATTAAGAGATTTAGGATATTTTGCAATAATAGCTTAATTTTCCACATGGTTATTATTTTTGATATTATATATGTAAGTTTGTGAATTCATCCACATGAACATACTGATGGTATGACTTCAGAAGTAGGTACTCTAAATTGTTTCTATCTAGTTCAAGTAACATATATCTTAATATGTTTGTGTCTCTCATTATATTTGTCACTATTAATTAATCTCATGTTAGCATATTAAATTCGTCAATTGGATATGATTAATATCTTCCCTACCATATTATATTTCTAGTGATTACATACTTTTGATTACCTCTTGTGGGTGATTATATAGTTTTATTTTGTCACTCTTAAATACATGTAGATTTTTATTTAAATTATGATGATTCATTGCGTTTCTTCTTGAAAAAATATGCACTTAATTATTCCTGTGTCAAGTATGACGATTCCCACTTGTGATGTCTTACATTGTTTTATATTTGATAAATAAGATATAAAACATTTAGATTGTTTAATTCTGATCAATTTGATTCAAAATGAATCCAAAAATTACTAGTCATAAGTGACTCTTCAATCCAAGAGTCCTACCTAGTGATCAATAGTCATATATGCATCTCTCTAATCCAAAAGTTAAAATTTTAGGATTTGTCTCAGCTTGATTTCAATAATTTATTAAATTCTTCGCTTTTCGTCAAAAAAGTCATGTTTGACTTTATATCGAGTCGTTGTCTATATATCGCCGGTTAATATATACTAAAAAGGACCTTGCATGTTTATATTTAATCGTTGAATTTATGTGGTCATTAGTAGTTTTAAGATAGTGAAAAACAACATGTATTATGTTTTAGATAAGATGACTTTGGTGCCCACACACACTACATCACTTGTGTCAAGTTGTCTTGCTCACATATTAAAGTATATTATATATGCATGATTTAAATAAGTGATATTATGTGATCTCCATGTGATATTCTTGATAATTGATAGAACTTAATAATAATAACAAAGTTAATATCACTATTCACCTTTAAATTCATAGTTAATTTAAAATTAGCATCGGTAAAAGTATTTTCTACCACTTAAACTAAATGATGTTGATATATATAACCGACAACTGCCGGGTTGATGTTGTTTTTAATTGAATAATAGTAAACGATCACTGCAACCAAAAGTTGCATGAAATAACAATTAGAAGTTTTCTCTCTATATATAATAAAATTCTTATATTTTCACACAATGATGTTTTGGTTAATTTTTTTTGAAATTTCTAAAAGATATTGATCATATTTGCATAAATATGATATTAAGCGAAGTCTAAAAAATAAGATTCAGAAAGTGAATATATAAAGCTCCAGAAGAGCGTATATAGGGCTCCTGAAGAGCATGTATACGGCTCTAGAAGAGCATGTATATTTTTATCTACTCTCTCAAGTACATTTCACTCCATAAGAACATGTATATTATTGATGTAATTATACTCTCCCAAAAAGATTGAAGAAAGAAATTTCATATAATTTATCGTATCAAGATATCAAGTGCCTTTAAATATTGGGTCTAATTCATTGCATTAAAAGTAATTTGGAGAAAGATTCTCCATAAATTTATAATAAGCATATAATAAGCATAACTGAAATTGATTTTGAAGTAAAACTAGAAGTTTACTTATAAGTTTACCGTTTGGCCTGGATAGCTAAGCCATCTCAATTTAATATAGATGCGAATAGTAATTGATATTTTATATGAACTTTTGTTGAAGAACTTGTAAATTCTTCTTCACAGTGATACATATGTTATTTGCTTATAAAATAATATGAATCACTAACAAATGATTTTTCATATTTGAGAATGAATGGATGAAGATATGACATGAGTTATAAATATCCTATTATTAAATAGTGAGATATATTATGAAAAATATGGTTGTATACGAAGTTATTATCAACTTGCAGCCTGAATGCAAGATTCATTATTTAGAATATATGATTATGATGCTGACGAATCTCACAATAAGTATTATCTCATCCATAAAAATTATTGAATATTTTGTATCACATATTTATCGATTCACATCATATAAACAAATTTTCATAATTTTTCCTTATCACAAACAAATTTTTTGGTCATCACAAAGTATCCACCACATGAGCAAGATTGATTCCTCAATTGGATATATATATATATATATATATATATATATATATATATATATATATATATATATATATTACATATGAGTGCATTTGAATCTTCAATATGTATTTGTTATGACTTAATTTAATGAGTTTGCATGTTTCCTCAAAATCAAGAGGATAAAATAAATAGCTTTTGAAAATCAAAATACAAGAATGAATTATCATTGTCTCGTCTTGATCCTCAAAATAAAGAATATGAACCAAAATTTCATTAAATAATTCATTTTGATGACTAGAAATAATGACTATGTCATGAACACTGGTTACATATGCTTCAATGATATTAATTCGTAGAAGGACAACCTCAAGATACCACTGTGTCTATAAAACGAAATACCCGAAACATGATATAGTGGGTTGTCATATTTGAACAAAATATTAAAATTAAAAGGGAGCTGATGATGGCTAGATCGAGAATTCAATAACTCTAGAAAGATATCCAGAAGATATTATAGACATGACAAGTTAAAGAAGAAGTAAAAGTATCTATGGTGATTAGTATTTTGAGTAGTCAATAATTTTGAAAGATCTCCAGAAGAGATTATAAACATGACAAATTAGAGAAAACGTAAAATTCGATATATTATCCAGAATAAAGTGGAATCATATATTGAATCGACATCGATGATATTCATTGAACTTGAGGTTTTTAGTGATAATGAGGATCATGAAGCAAATTCTATCAGAGAATATAGATTAAATTAGCCAAGAAAAAAAGACATAATTGAGGCAATTGTAAGGAAAAACTATTTAGACCAATAGTCCAGTCACACCTGAAGTTGTGAAAGTTGTGCGCCCTACGAATCATTATCTCTTAAAAATATATAAATATTTGAAACTGCAGTTAACACACCTAGCGATGTCAAGTCAGTGAGATAAGCATGATTATCTGTGTGAAAACAAAATGAAATTTCAGAAATCGAATGTAAAACTGAGATAATTGTATGATGACCTTGTATATATTGGTTATGAAGAGAAATAGTATCTTGTGATGGATACGATTTTTTGATTGCTAAATAATCTCAAAATATGTGATAATTTAATTTGAGTTCTATATGGTCCACTTGACCATGATTATCCTAGAAGAATCTTAACTACTAGAAGCAGTATACCAAACTATCGAGAATATTACTCTCCTCAAATGAAAAATAGATTTGAACCAGCAGTTCGACACAAAATACATGTTATCACTGTATATTAAATTATAGAGGACAACTCATAAAGTCTTTGGTCAGAGCAGATGAAAACTAGAATGTGTTTCTAGTTGACATTGAAATGAGTTACATCTCATAATAAAAATAGATCTATGTTATTTTTTGTGAAAAAATATTTCCTAGTGTATTGAAAAAGGAATATACTCCTCAATGTGTGATATTTTGTGAACCCCAGAAGGATTATAAATACATGATAGTGCATTGAGCTTTGTGGACAGTTGAAGAAAGATATTTTCGGTCCTGTAGTACCGTACTTAAGTAAACTAAAACATGTTTTATTATATATGTTTTGATTATGGCAATCCAAGATGGCTAAAACTGGAAAACAATGTAGCATGACAAGATTATGATATTTTAAGTCCTCATTTCAATTATGAAATGGTGGATCAAAAATTGAGTAAATTATATTAGAGATTTTCTTTTGCTATGAGATGAGTTGTTACAGGAATTTCTTATAACAATATTTTGATTTCGGAAATTCAAGATGGCTAAAACTGAAAAAACAGTGTAGCATGACAAGATTATGATATTTTATAAGGGTGGAAACACCACCCACTACATATATAAAAGCTCTATTGACTGCATATAATGACAGCTACAAAACTCAATGAGACATTCATAAAAAACTTTTTAGCATTTATATTTGATATATTTCTGTGGATGTCTTTCGATTTTCCTCTAGTTAGACTTTTAGTTTTACATGGTTTGACATGTAACTAGGCACTTGTATTCCTATATAAAGATCATTTATTCAACCAAATGAATACATGAGTAATGGGATGATCTTCGTTCTCTCTGGTCTCTTATATTATATTTTAATACATAACAATATATATCTATTTATTTATTATATAGAATAAAAAATTAAAAAAGAATGTGATGATTAATAAAAACTCATCTTATATTATATTTTATCACGTGGGCATATAACATTTCTAAAATTAGAATAATTTACAATAAAATCGTGATCTAATTTAATATAGGTATTGAAATCGGTTCTTTCAACTCCAACTCGGGACGACCCATTTGAGTGACAACCCATTCTCAGCCGGTTCTTTCGACTACAACTCGAGACGGTCCAGTTGAGTGACAAACCCATTCTTGGCCATCTCTCGAAACAACACCCTTTTCCGAAAGAAGCCATAATTTCTGACTAAAGAACATATAACCTATAGTTAGGTTCTACCAATCTAGGTTACTCGACCGAGTTGACTCAACATCAACTCGGTACTTCTTCTAACACACCAATTCATCACACAACCCATGCAACAAGGGAAGAATCTCAGGCCTCGCATCACAAGCAGTCTTATAATCCACGTGGCAACTTTTTTTGACATCAACGAGTTTAACTGAGTTCCCTGACTCGGACTTAGAAACGAGTTTGAGGATCTCCTCAAACGCCGACTCATCACATGGTATAGCTAACGGCCCATTATTTGTAAACCCATACTCTTCAGCTGCCTGAGCTAGTAGTTTCTTGAACACGGGGTGATTCAGGTACGTCGCGCGCACCACAAATCTCCTGCACCCGCTCCCCACCGTGACTGCCACGTGTCCGACAGGTACATCGGACGGTATGATACGGCTGTTTGATGATAAGGCTGCGTTCTTGCGCCACTTTCGGAGCATTTGCCGGAGCCTCACTATGTGCCGGATTTTGTTGCCTTTTCCGATCACCGGCGACATTGTGTGTGTTTTAATATATGTGTGTTTTTGTGTTGAAGAATTTTGTGGAAAAGGTGGTAACGAGGTGCGTATCTTATAGGGAGCGTGGACGAGGGCTGACAATATCGGACACGACCCGAACCCGATCCGAATTCGTAACCCGATTTATTGAGATAAAACTCGAAAGTGGCTCGAAAATCACCCGTTTTGACACGAAATGGACCCGACATGATCCGAAATTTTAATTTCGTTTCTAATAACTTCAATTTTCAGTTTTATTCAATTTTAAGTGATTTTAGCTTCACTCGAAATCGACTCGAAATTGACCCGATTGCTGACACGAACACGACCCGTTACCCGAAACTGCCACCCCTGCGTGGTGAGTTAAATGACTGTGATACCCTTGAGAGAGATAATTACGTGATTTATGTGCTGATTGAAAGGTTGTCATGCCCATGTGGGGACTCGCAAAATATAATAATACTAAAAGCGTCTGATTAATTTAATTATTTTTATAAACCGTTGGTTTAGATGAAGAGACTAGAACGAGAAAAAGGTTACTTTGAATAAATTCAAATGGGCTTTGTCAGTTTGGATGAAGTCGACTTACTTTACTTGTCTGTATGTTAGCCTTTGGATTTGTTTCAATTTTTTTTATTTTGTTCCAGCTCAGCCAAGAGCGGATCTGTGTAAAAATAAATAAATATTTATAATTCTTTCAACAAATTATAATATATATATTTGTACCCTTACAAAATGGAAATATAAATATTTATACTTTATACAATTAACTCATATAAAATTCTTCAATAGTATTCTTAATTATAATAATTTAACTTTTTTTACTGATAATCTAAGTGCGGTAAACAATATATATTTGGGGTTTTCTCTTAGATACTGTCAAAAATATTTTTTTTGTAAAAATACTATATCTTTTTCAAATATTTTACAAAAATATCAAACTTTTGAAGATATTTACAAAAATAGGCAACCCGTTGTAACCACTTGAAACAGATGTAATCATACTTGCAACCATACGGGACCGATTAACTGAAGTTTCATCAAGTTGCGGATCGTAATTTTGCAAATATTTTCTTAAAAGTTAGTATTTTTACAAATATGTTCAAAAGATAATAAAATCATAAGAAAACTTAAAAAAAAAAAGTGGTAGTTTTGATAAATTCCCTATATATTTTGGGAACCCTAAAATTCTCTCTATTCTTGAATTAGCCGCCTCTCTGTTATTTCTCTGGGACTTTCATCGATTTTCACCCGTGGAAATCCCTGCACTCATTCATTAATTTTATTTAATTTGCTTTCTTCATTAATCTTCCTCTTTGGGGAAGGATTTTTATCCTTTTGATTAGTTTTGATTTTTTTTTTAATTTACATCATCGGTTTTTCTTTGATTCAAGGCGTATAGGTTATCGCATTGGAAAGCTAATCGTTTTTGTTGTGATTTCGACTATCATATCTAAGTCTTTTATTTATTTTCAGTTTACTTTGATTTTGGTTTTTGACTTGTATTTTTAGATTGTTTCTTTTCGTGGGAGAGGTTTGTTTTTCGCTTTTTAATTGTAAGTGGGGATTTTGATTTGGTGATAAAATTGTGTATGGAATCAGATTTCTGATCGATAACACAAACGATAGTCACATCGGATATGAAGAAGAGAGTATCAGTAATTCAACGAGAATGCATGAAACAGGTGCTTATATTTCTATATACATTATTTTCAAATATCGTTTAATTATCTTTTATGAAAACAGACCATTACAATTTACTATGTTATTTAAAAGTTGAAACACCAGAAAAATCCGATCCGTTCCGAAACTCGATAATATAGATTTGGATTTGTCTTTAATTTTCATACCTCAAAATATTTGGATTTGGATTTTGATAAAATAAAATCCATTCAAGCCCGATCCCATGACATTGCTAAATATACATATAGTGCAAAACAACCTCTCTCTTTTACAAAATATTTTTAGTAGTAGGGTCAAATACTATATATTTTCTATGATAAATGTTTGCAGACACAAAACCATAATTTATTTTATTTATAAATTTAAATATGCATTAAATAACTGGAAAATAATTTAAGGAAACAGCAATATCAACCATCTTAAATTATTAGGGTATGCATGCTGCAAATAATTATTCTGTATTTTTTATTCATTTGTATATCTGTATGATGTCATCAAATATTTAATTCATATATCATATATGAACACAAATTGATCAACTGTCAGTGACTTTGTTCAGTTAAATATAATTTGAATTCCAACACTAATTCAGTTATTATAATCCCGTATAATTATAATCTCAAGGCTAATTAATACTCCTCCGTCTCTAAATACTTTTCATGATCCTGTTTTTCACGTTTGTCAACATACACTTTTGATCGTTAATATTTTCAATTTTGTATCAGAATTAAATATAAAAACTTCACCGTATTAAAGTACTCATGAATATGAATCCAACAAGATCTATATTTCGTCTTATAGATTAGATGTAGAATAGTAATTTGTCTCATGTCATGAACAGTACCGACATCCTGAGCAAGAAAAATTAAAAAAAAAAACGGAGGGAGTAATTAACTGAACCATGTTTGAAGAAGATGCCAAGGAGGAAACAAATTTTCCAATCAGATGGGATTTAGTGTCCCCCCAGTATCTTTTAAGCAGTGTAATCCTGATTAGATTAAGAGCATCTCCAACGGTACTCCTAAATCATTTCCTAAACAATAATATAAAATTTGACTCCTAATAAGTTAATACACCGGAAAACATGGGAACTTCAATGCTACTCTTTATATTTGACTCTTTATTCACATTTTATATTTATTTTATATAAATGAGAGGAAAAAGTTAACTAAAAGAGAGAGAAGATTGAAGGGAAAATAATATAATATTGAGTTAGGAGCTACTAGATGCTCTTTAAAAGAAAGGAGAGAGAGTAGGCTCCTAAATTTTTAAAGAGCATCTAGGAGCCCATTGGAGCACTAAATTTTGATTTGCTCTTAAATTTTAGACTTAAGAGCTTGTTTAGAGAGCTCCTTGGAGTTGCTTCTAACAAAATATAAAAAAAGATTTGGGAATATATTGTTGGGTCCTAGTTTCAACTGATCACTAGTATAGTTACACAGATCTATGAATGATTATAAAGTAAAAGAGCTTAATTAGGAACCTTTACCAAGTCAGGAGTTGGTCAACCTTTTCGTAGTGGTATTGTATTCCATGTTGTTTTAGACCTAAACGTATAGATTATAAAGTAACAGATCATTACAATTTACTATGTTTACTTTCTAAATTATTAACGGAGTTAACCCAAATTAACGGCATGCAACAAAATGTAATGAAATACAAAAATTGATATTACAAGTGCTAGATTTTGAATTACAGTATTACAAGTGGTGTTTTGAGTAAAGTGCGAGTACAAAAAATGCACTTTACTCTATTATTTATATGAAAAGGTAACCGCTGGAAATGGAGCTCAATTATGTTAACAGAAATTCCCACCTCCATCTTTTATAGTCTGAGGTTGAGGTTTTGGTCCAACTGAATCTCACCTGATAACTGTCAAACTGAAGATAGTTGAAGTTATATAGCAGTTGCTCGCAACTCACAAGCATGTCCCTGCACTAAACATTTGTATTTTGGGCAAGCGGTATCAAAGAGAGAATTTGATGATTTAAAACTTCTTAAAGTAAATGCGCAAGTGTGATCATTATGGTGGTGTTTGGCTACGGCTTTTAAGCCAACTTCTACTTCTTGCGGAGTGTTTGTGTAAAGAAGTTAGAAGCACTTCTGGCGACTTATAAGCTGAAATTTTGGAAGTTAGAAATGCTAGCTTTTTTTCTTGACTTATTTTTTTTTCGAAATTTAATTTCACAACAATGTGTAGGATCATTCTAAAAGATAGTTTATGATATTTTATTATTATTTTAGCAATTTTTATACCTAATAAGTCGTGAATTTTAATGAATTTATCCAAACACTTAAATAGCTTATAAGTCCAAACCAACTTATCACTTATAATCCACTTCTTTACTTTAAGCAATAAGTCGCTTCTTTTAAGCCCAGCCAAACGGCCCCTATATATAAAAAAACAAATTGCATTTTTTAATAAAGCGTGCTATATTTTTATCTTGTCAGACGTGAAACTGTAAAAAACATCATTGGAGATTGGAAAATCCTGTTTCACAAGATCTTCCATGCTTATGAAAAGTTAGTATAAAGCAGGCTCCATATTTCTCCGACAGCCTTTATCTTCAGTCTTTGCCAAGATCTGAACTGTTTGTATAAAGATTTCCCATCCCCTGAACCCTGCTATATTGTCTTTGTTAGTCGATATTGAAAAACAAGTAATTAAATAAAAAGAAAATCAATTGATGCGTCACCGAACTTTTCTGTTTTTATTGTTCAGGTTCCTAAAGTAAATATTCCGCATATTAGGTCACTAAATTTTTGAATTATTCTTGATTCGGTCCCTCCGTTATGTAGATTCTGACGTCAGAATCTAGCTGATGTGGAAAACATTTTTTTTACATGTAAGCAGCTGATTGGAGAAAGAAAAGAAATGATATGAACAAATCCGAGGCCAATGCAAAACCGTTTTCTAAAAATTTGGCCCCACACTTTATGTATAGAATGATCGTTTTCCAGAATAAAACGGATTACGTTGTCTTTGCTGAAGAACGGCACCACCAGAGAGCTAAAAACCAAGCAAAAGGATTATCACGAAAGGAGATAGGAAAGAGAAAATATGTGATGGCTAGATATATGTGAGATTATTAACCCTAACAACCTATAAGAATATAATAGGTGTAGAGGTACTTGTGTGCTGCTCTTTTCCATATTCAAGTATTATTAATTATGAAATCGGTAAAACTTGCAAGCTACTCTATTCCATAAATAATCTGAAATAGAATTAGATTAATTTTATATAAAGATATACACCATATCAATTATTCTGAAACAAAAAAAAATAAATTTATTCCATAATATTTGAGCCCAATCCTAATGGAAAATAATAATTTTCACTTTTAAGGGAGTATCTTTGGATCATCACATCCTTTAGTCATAATGTTCAAAATATTACTTGCCAATGTGGGACTTAATAATGCACACATAGAGAGGGGGTGAATAGGTGTTATAGCTAATATATCTGATTTTTGTAAGTTACTGAATATTTAGAACTGTTGAGACGGCTTGAAGATAAGATTCGAAATATACTTTCAGCGAGCTGACAATCGATATGCAATGCAAAACTATATATAACAGCTAACTAAGAACACAAAGAATTTTAGTCAGGTTCGATCCCCATGGCTAATGGTCTACGTCCGGGTCCCTACCAACTTGGTAAGAGATATATTACTAATCACTGAAATATAACAATTACAAAATTCAATATATATCTCCCTTCAGCCTTTTTTGCTATCATCAACTTGTTGAACCCCAGAATCCTGAACAAAAAGCTCTTTAAAACCTATACTATTCCAAGTAGACTCTTTTCTAGCTAACTAGTTCCATGTTCCCTTGTTTTACAGGCTCGATACACAGCAACAAAATCAATACACCTTGAACAATACAATTTAGATGAGAAATCAACGTAAACTATGAATTCGAATATACAATACGCAAGTATAAGTACTAGTGGTCAATATACGAATTTAGCAATGAAGTGTAGTTGTATTTTCTTAAAGTTTGGTGAGTATTCTCGTACGTAACCTTCAAATAAACCACACACTCAATTATTTATAAACTACTACAGTCAAATTAGCAAAACAAACTTAACGGTCTTGATTCTTAGATCTCCACGTTAATTTGCTATTATAGTTTAGATATTAGATAATTATGAATTTATTGAGTAAAAATATTTCAATGTTCGAACTATATCAACTCAGTTTCAAGACAATTAGCACGGTTAGATAAGATAGTTTTATTTGAAATTGAACTCTTATATTTTAAGAAACTGATTTCCTAATTAATTTCCTTAAAACTCAGACTAGATCTTTATTTTCACGTGAATCTGTTAATCGCTGTAAGCTTGCTGAAAAGGCTTTACACAATCCTGATAGCTTGCTGACAGAAATATATTAAAATAAAAAAGCATAAGGTGTTAGTGTTAGGTCGAATCAGACGTAGAAGGGGGGGTTGAATACGTCTATACCAATTTCTTCGATTTAATTTAATTGCGGAATAATTCAATTTAAGTCCAGTTAAATTAATCGTAATCAAACAACTCCAGCAAGTCGGGGAATATTCTTATATTAGAAATAATGCTCGGGTGCTACAAATTCCAACACGAATGTCAGCTGCAGAGACTACAATCACTCTAATACAAACTCTCGATAAAATCGATATTCTAACTTTGCTCTTGAGAATGTGTATAGTGTGTGCACTTACAAAGTGTGTAGTTGTTTTCAAATGAAAACACAAAGCTCTATTTATAGGCTTCCAACATCTAACCATGGTTGACGAGTTCGTCCTGGACGAATTGAGTTCGTCCTGGACGAATTCAATTTAACTGTAGTTAAATTGAATTGTCCAAAATAAAAACTAACTCCAAATCTTCAAAGTTGCGCCTGATACATACATACATACATATATATATATATATATATATATATATATATATATATATGTAATGTAAAGTTGCGCCCAAGTCAAACTTGGCGCCAGTCAAACTTTGCGCCTCAACATTGCTTCCCTTTAGCTTTAACTTAGAATAGATTGAAATCCACAAACTTGCGCCATAGTGAAAGATTCTTCACTGTTCTCTCTCATCTCTTGAGGACGAACTTTGACTTTAGTCAAAGTTTGCGCCCCACTGTGAAGTTGCGCTCAACAGTTGCCCTGTAGATTTTTACTTAGAAAAATTTGCACCATTTTGCCAATGAGGTCAAAGGTTGCGCCTTGACCATTGTGAGGTCAAAGGTCGCGCTTTGACCTCAACTTGCGCCATCCATCATCCGGTGAAAGTGTATCCAGTGACTTAGAATTATTTCTAAGTAATATTTGGAGTTTTGACTTTTAGTCAAAACTTGCGCTCCACACTGTACTCACAGTGTAATTGACTTAGTCAATTCTCCAGGTCTTTCACATTTGTACTAAGAATTATACATATATAAATATATAATTAATTGTGTTTAATTAATTACTTGAATTTATTTGTATTCAAGTAATTCACAATTAATGATATATGTATATATATATATATATATATATATATATATATATATATATATATATATATATATATATATAGGGTCTTACTCTGGTACAAACCACCTTAGCGTACAAACTACAAACTAAAATTAAAAAGTCTCTAAATCAAATCGAAATATAGCACATATGGTATGGAAATTGATCGTTGCGAGATGAACAAAAATACAGTGAAGTCGGATTTCAAAAAAAGTTCACCGATTAACGGGAAAATTCAAATTAAAAACGGAGGGGAATCTGCAGATCATGTGTGACAGGGTGTATATTAACTAGTGTGTGGTTGCCCCTGCGGGGCCATTGGATTAGATTCATCCAAGGGCTTATATTGAGTTTGTAGTTTGTACACTAACTTAGTTTGTATTTGAGCACTTCCCTATATATATATATATATATCAATTAAATTCATTGATGACTTTTTCCTGAACCGTTCAATTGACTTGAGCAATTGATTCGTTGATCGAATCCACTGAATAATTTCGTACGTCCTGACGTCATGTGCACTGGTCTGGTTCACGATCGACTCGAACTGAAATAATTCCTTGAATCCTGTTGCTTGATAATATACTTGATCAGTCATTCCGGGTTAGATGTTGCTTCGATAAATTTGATTATAAATAATCAAAATAGATATACTGGAATCTTCTGGTCTTTGATACTTGATCTTCAGGCAATCTTGATAGCAGAAACTGATTGTGCTTTATTCATCACTGAGGCTTGAACATATAAATGAACTTCTTCCAGTGGACGGATGTTCGTCTCAGATATCTTGATTGTCTTTGTCTGTTTGTATCGGATCTCCAACCTGTAGATTCCTGTATTATACTTACGTATTGTTTCATGTCCTTTTGTTGTGTTGAGTTATCGTAATTACATTTACGTTACATTATGCTTTACAATCTCCCCCTATTTGATTGTTAGAGTTCGACAAGCAAATCCTTTAAGAGGATAACTCAACTGACACAATGAAAAAGCACACTAATTTAAACAGGAAATAATACTAAGTACAGTCTGGATTATATCTTACAATTTCCAGAATTCAAAAGTAAATACAAGTAGCCATTATTCCTCTAGACTGAACTAATCGTTCCTTGGTTTCTTGGCTCTTGAATTAATCAGATACTGCTCAGCTCTTCTTTTTGCAGCATTCTCTTCTTTCTTCTGAGTGAGCTTGTTTTCAATTTCTTCAATCCAAGCATTTATAGTACTCAGTGCCACTTGCTCCAAAGTATTCTCAGGTGGTGGTTGCTCCAGATTCTTCTTTATCTTCTCTAAAGTCTGTACATGGACCATCTTCTTCAATTTCTTGAATGTGATATTAAGCTCCATACCTTCAATTTTCATGATGACCCTTGATGGATGAGCACGAACTCTTGAAGTGTTGTGAACAGTCTCTACAGCTTTCCTTATTTCCAGAAGATCTGTCAGTTTCTTGAGCACACACTTATCTTCCTTAACCACAGACCACTTAACAGCACCAACTGCTCGAGTGATTCTCTTTGATGATAATTTTCCAATATCTTTAAGTGGTATAGCTGTAGCCTCAGAATCCTTCTTCTTCTTGAATATTATGGAGGTTGGATTGTACGTAACAACAGGCTCATTTGGATTTTCAGGAACTTCAGGGTTGAGTGGAGGCAATGGATATGGTGGTTGACGATTGATTGCAGATAAGTCCAAGTCTCTAAGAGCAGCAAAGTTCAAACGATAAGAATATAGCAACTCAGCAGTTAGTCTTCCTTTACTTGTTCTAGAGCACTTCTCTCTCACTTGAGCTTCCAGATTTTTCAGTATTCGAGGAAAGTAAGTTGATAATGCTTCATCAGTGAGTCCAATACTCTGAATCATAACATCCTCGAAATACTTGATAACTGAAGGCTTGTCATGAATTTCAACTCCAATATTAGTGATCCACTCTTCCACCATGTCCCTGAATACTTCATTGTGCTTCCTGCAGGTTGAGATGATCTTGTTTCTTACCACAAACAGTTCAGTTAGAGAAAGATCTCTGAGAAACTGATTTGACACATGCTTGAGTCCATGGCCTTCTCTTTGTAGCTCAAATGATAAGTTTACCATCCATCCTCTCCTAGGAAGAACAGTAACAGATACAGTAGATATGATATCATTCAATACCTCATGATAGTCATGTAGATCCTTGTAGTTATTCTTGAAGGAATCAAAGACATCTTTCACTTCTGCATCATCATTTTCTTGATAGACCTCTGGAAAGTCAAACACAGCCCTGGCAGCATCCCATTCTTCTCCATCCTTATGCAAGTTGGCAAGCCTCCTTTCCCTGCGAATTCGTCTCTGATTTTCTAACTTTTCCCTTGCTCTCCTTTGCTCAGCATGATCTCTAGAGACATCAGCAATGTCCTGAGGATTTGCAATTTCATATTCTTCAGGAGGGAAAATGTCATTGTGATATGCAAGTTCATCAGCAAAGACTTCATTCTGAGGGATTTCTCCTTCCCCTAGATCATCATCAGCTCCAACCATCCTAATCACCCGATCATTGTCAACAAACTCAGGAATGTATTCATCATGATCATAGCTAGATTGACCTCTAAGAGCAGAGTCAATCAGCTCTTCTGATACTCCAGTGATCACCCGCTTTCCTCGTGCTTTTTCTATTGCTCTCTCCTCCTCAGTTGAGTAATCCTCTCTTGAAAGTTGAGATGCCAGTAGCATAGCCTCTAGTGCAGCCAACTGTTGCTTCAATGTTGTCTTTATCTGAACTAACTCCTCCCGTAGAAAAGATTTTCAACTTCCAAGTGTTGAACTTTGAATTTCAGGGCCTCAAATTCTATCACAGATACAGTTGGAATAGTTGTTTCAGATATAGGTTGAGCTGTGTGGTTCTCACTTGTTCGTTCTGTAGGTGTTTCTCTCGTTTCTCTCATAGATTGAACACTCAGTTGGTTTGAGGGATTCTGTATGGTATGTTCTGTTGGTATTTCCCTCTCACTCAAAGTTGTTCCAGCATCTATATTGGATGTACCTACTGAATAGATCTTCTTAGCCTCTTCTAGAGAGGCCACAGAAGGTGCAATGAGGGTTCGTGAGCCCTCGTCCTCAGTTTCCTCATAAGATGAATCTGATTCATAGGACAAGTTGCCAACTACGCGAAGGTAGTGAGTCCTTAATTGGATCCTGAGTTGGAATCTCAGGGTGGGTAGACACAGGGCTCAAAGGATGTGATCCTTGAATTGGCGAAGCACCCTGGTTTTCCACAACTGCCTTTGACGACGAAAGACTTTGTGACAAGTCCTCTGTAACTGACACACTTCCTGATATGAAGGGCTCAGAAACAGATTGCCGTTCACCTTCGAGAGGTGAAGAGTCCCTTAAGGGATCTGGGAATGTTCCTCCCAGGGGGGTAGACGAGGGTGGAGATTATGGCAAATCACCCAAGTTTCCCCCAAAAGCCTGTGAAGGCACTTGACCCTGAATAGGATCAGAAACAACAGTGTCTATCCCTGACATGGACGACAAAGTGTTATCAACCGTCAATTCTTCAATTGTGTGTGCAACCTCACTGTGCATTGGAATATTATGTGGTTGAGGTGGTGAAGAAATAGACATATCTGCAGATGCCTCAGGTTCTATTCTCCTTACTTGACTAGGAGACAGAGCTGTAGAATCAGAAACATACTCCTGGTGTGGTGCACTAAAGGCACTTTCTCCCTCGCGCTCAGATATATCAAGTGGTTGGCTAAGGGGTTGAGATGTTTCTGCTATAATAGTTTGTGTATAGGTGCCTGGGTTATGAATTTGTGGGTTTTCAAATTCACTGGCACGTGCAAGAGGTGGAGTGAGTGGATTGAGATCCATCAAGTTCTGAATCCAATCTTCAGGTGCACTAAAAGAGAGATTATCAGGATTAGGAGTAGGCATACCTGATTGAAGTACTGGATTGTAGGTATTCGTGAAGAGCTCATCAATATCCAGCATTTCATTATCATTGGTTGCAGCTGCAGTGGTTTGGATAGGAACATCCACTTCATCTTCCGAATCAGTGGTATTGTCTTGCAAAGAATCCTCTCCTTCTTCAGATTGAACTTCATGTTCAGAAGAAGCTTCAGCAGCATCCTCCACTATGACCTCCTCTTCCTCTACTTGAGCATTCTGAGCCTCAGGAATATCTGCTTGAATAATTGGCTAAGGTTTTGGCTCAGCTTGCTGTTTTGGAACCTCTTCAGCAACTACTTCAGCAACAGCCAGTTGAACAGGTGGTGGAGGCACATTCTGATTGTTGAGAAATGCTTGCATAGCCTCAGGAAGCACCACTTGTTCATTGTTGGTGTAGTTCTGATGATTTTCCAGCATAGAAATGACTCTTGTAGTCATGAAACAGGATATGATATTGTCTGTAGTTGGATAGACAGCACGCTCAGCAGGGGTCAGCATCTGATTCAGCACAATCTGGAAGAATCGAGGATATAGGAGCACATGACTAGCTTTACTCAGAGAATCCTGAAAAGCTCCCATAATCAGATGACCCAAGTTGATCCTTGTATTCTGTGCTATTGCTATCCCAATCTCCTGATTGAGTGTTGTAATACCATGAAATCCACCAGTCTTTGGTGCAAACACATGAGAAATGGAATTAAAGAAGAAATTCCATTCCCTAGGCAGGTATCTGACATACAACTTGGATGGAAGTTCACCATTTGGCTCCCTCTGACAGTGGATGGCATAGAAAAAATTGATCCTTTCAGCTCTGTCAGGTACTGCTTCAAAGTCCTCTATTGGCAGTTGAAGTGCAATATTCAGGGTGTTCTCAGTAATAGATTACGTACGTCCCTGAATAACACATGTAAGACCAAGTACCTGTCCTACATTCACAACAGAAACAGAAGACAAGAAATCTCGAAGAAGAGACTTGTTAAGCATTACAGATTCAGTTAAAGCAAATTTAGCAAAAGAGAACTCAGACAAATATCGAACCCAGCGTCGATAATTTGCTTGCGTAATTAAGTTATTATTTTCAACAATTGTGAAATTTGTCTTCGGAATATCAAAATTTGCAGCCATTTTTAACTAAAATTAAAAATGATTAGAAATTTCGTTTCACGAATAATAATGGACAAATAATCACTTATGTTACGAAAATAATTAGTTAAATACGGTCCGTAAAACCCTAAATCCAAGAATTTTAGATTTCGATGAAATTACAATATGTTGTTCTTCTCGAAATTCTAAGGATTATGGTATCGGTCTCGCAAATTTTCGACAACAAAATCACTGTCAAATCAGTCCAAGAAGTTCAAGAGTTTCGAAAAACCCTTATGAAAAACAACGACGGATCGTTAGGATTTTTATATGAAAGTGAAGAGCTCATCAAGGGGATCAGAAAACTAGTCTCAGAATTGAAAATGGACAAGGATTCGTGTGAGTTTTGTTGGATTAAAGAAACACGAGTCCGTAGTTTCTGAAATGACAGTGGAGAGTTTCTCGTGTATGTATATGCGTGTGTATTGCGGAGAGAAATAAAGAAAAGAAAATGTCTAAGTGAGTGTATATATATGCATACAGGAGGGTGAGGCGCAACTTGGTTATTTACCAAGTTGCCCTCCATGTTGTATATAGAGAAGCGGCCAAGCGCAAGTTTTGAAAAGACAAAACTACCCCTCATACATGCACAGTGTATGAGAGGTGCAACTTCGATACTTAGAAAATCTAAGTCGAAGTTTCGCTACATACAAATACATATACACACTCAGGTGCGCAACTTTTGACTAAAAAGTCAATGGTTGCGCTTATTGTTGTGCCCTCTATACTTTTGTGACTTAAAAATAAAATTCAAGTCGAAGCACATTCACCTCATATACACTGAACAGAGGCGCAAGGTTTGATTGAAAAGTCAAAAGTTGCGCTCTGTTGATAATACATCACAAATTCAATCATTTTATCAAATAATTTTGATCAAAACAAAATAATTCAATAAAGTGTTGAAAAAAAATCACAATTAATTCAAATAATGTTAAACTAAATTAATATCAGTTAAACAAAATTTAAATAATTATGCTGCAAGTATTTTAATCAAAATTTAATTAATGGACAACTTAAACTAATTTGAATTGCTTCAAATCCATTAATCAAATTAAGTTAAAATATGAATCAAATAAATACCAATATTCATTAATTGAATATAAGCACTTAATTAATTCAAGAAAATTAATTCTAAATATCTACCACTTAACAAATAATCACATAATCATATAAAATCATGCAAATCATATAAATCATGGCAAATAATTAAAACTAATTATCCGAAAAATATGTAAAATACTGGACGCTCTTTGTAAATTCACAAGTCCTGAAAATATGGACATTTTAAAACTTGTGAACTTACGAAAAGTTGCAGTTATTTCTTGTCTAATTAATTAGACATATTTAACATCCCAAGTTCACCAACCAATCTAGAGAAAGTGGATTCGTCTAGTGGTTTAGTGAAGATGTCTGCAATTTGTTGATCAGTAGGTACGAAGTGTAACTCTACGGTTCCATTCATGACATGCTCGCGAAGGAAATGATGCCTGATATCAATATGCTTTGTCCTGGTTTGTTAAACAGGATTGTTGGCAATGGCAATGGCACTCGTGTTATCACACAGAATCGGAATTTTATCCAACATGAGTCCATAATCTTGTAGTTGATTCCTCATCCACAAGATTTGAGTGCAGCAACTTCCAGCAGCTATGTATTCAACTTCCGCTGTAGACGTAGATATAGAGTGTTGCTTCTTGCTGTACCATGACACCAACCTTCATCCAAGAAACTGACAGCTTCCTGAAGTACTTTTCCTATCAATCTTACATCCTGCAAAGTCAGAATCTGTATAGCCAATCAGATTAAAACCTGTATCTTTAGGGTACCATATCCCTAGATTGGGGGTTCCCTTAAGATACCTAAAAATACGCTTAACAGCTATAAGATGAGACTCTTTAGGATCAGCCTGGAATCTAGCACATAAACTAGTTGCGAACATGATATCTGGCCTACTAGCAGTTAAGTACAAGAGAGAGCCAATCATACCTCGATACTTCGTGATGTCAACTCACTTACCAGATTTGTCCTGATCAAGTTTGACAGCAGTTGGCATAGGGGTTTTGGCAGGAGATGCTTCTTCCATTCCATATTTCTTCAGAAGATCCTTGATGTATTTAGATTGACATATAAAAATACCGTCAGGCTTCTGAATAACTTGAAGTCCTAGGAAGAAGGACAATTCTCCCATCATGCTCATCTCATACTTGCTCTGCATAAGCTTAGCAAATTTTTCGCCCAAAAGATCATTAGTAGAACCAAATATAATGTCGTCGACATATACTTGTACAAGAACTATATCATCCTTATGCTTTTTATGGAAAAGAGTTTTATCGATGATACCTCTGGTGAAACCATTTTCAAGTAGGAACTTGGAAAGAGTGTCATACCAGGTTCGAGGGGCTTGCTTCAAGCCATAGAGTGCTTTGAATAGAAAGTACACGAAGTCTTCAAATTCCTTGTCTTCAAACCCAGGGGGTTGTTCAACATAGACTTCCTCTTCTAGATCACCATTCAGGAATGTACTTTTCACATCCATCTGATATACTTTGAAGTTGGAGTGTGCAGCAAATGCTAAGAACATCTTGATTGCTTCAAGCCTAGCAACTAGAGCATAGGTTTCATCATAGTCAATTCCTTTTTCTTGTGAATAATCCTTTGCTACCAGTCTTGCCTTATTCCTCGTAACAATACCATCTTAATCCAGTTTGTTTCTAAAAACCCATCTGGTCCCAATTATAGATTTTCCTTTAAGTCTTGGCACTAGCTTCCAAACCTTCTGCCTTTCAAATTGATTGAGTTCTTCCTGCATTTCCGATACCCAATCTGGATAACTTAGAGCCTCTTCAACTTTCTTTGGTTCTGTTTGAAACAAAAATCTAGCAAAGTTGCATTCATTTTGAGTTGCTCGTCTAGTCTGCACTCCGGTGTCTGGATCACCAATAATTTGTTCAACAGGATGGGCTCTACTCCATACCCTTTGTCTTGGCAGATTCAATCTTGATGATTCACCATAATCATAGTTGTGTTGAGTGTGATGACTAGTAGATCCACAAATGTGAGTTGCTCCCCCTGAGCTGATGCTAATTCTATTTGATGATCCTCCACTTTGACCACTATGATCATGATGATCATTTGTATTGTTGTCAATACTTTCTTCAGATGGTTCAGGATCAGCAGTTCCTTCATTTGCATTAGGTTCCCTAATATCAGCTTCAGGTTCATTTTCTCCTATGTAGATGTCATCTAAGTTCTCAAATTCCAGAGAATCAGATTCATTTTCCTTTTGAAGACTTGGGAGCTTGGTATCATCAAATCTTACATTGATGCTTTCAATCAGCTTGTCGTCATTAATCAGATAAACCCTGTAGGCCTTAGACTCTAAAGAATAACCCAGAAAAATGCCTTCTTCAGCTTTAGCATCAAACTTTCCTAGATGCTCTTCCTTTAGCACATAGCATTTTGCACTAAACACATGAAACTAACTCAGTGATGGTTTTCTGTTAGCCATTACTTCGTAAGGAGTCTTATCCAAATCTTTATTAATCAGGGTACGATTTTGAGTGTAGCAAGCAGTATTCACAGCTTCAGCCCAGAAATAGATTGGAAGTCTTGATTGACTAATCATTGTCCTTGCTGCTTCAATCAAGGTCATGTTCTTCCTTTCTACGACACCAGTTTATTGTGGAGTCCTTGGAGCTGAATACTGACGAGAAATACCCTTATCAGTACAGAATTCATTAAGAACAGCATTACGAAATTCTGTTCCATTGTCTGATCTGATTGCCCTTACTGGCAAATCTGCTTCCTTTTCAATCTTCTTGATATGATCAATGATGCCTTGTGCTGCTTCATCCTTTGTATGTAAGAATAATACCCATGTGTATTTTGAGTAGTCATCGACGATCACAAGAGCATATCTTTTCCTTGACATATAAGGAATATTGACAGGTCCAAACAGATCCATATGAATCAGTTGAAGGGGTGAACCAATGTCAGTCATGCCTTTGCTCCTGTGCGATGCTTTCTTTGACTTCCCTTTTTCACATGCATCGCAGAGTCCTTCTTGACAGAATTCTTTCTGCGGCAGTCCTCTCACAAGTTCTCTTTTGACTAAAGAATTCATAGTCTTAAAGTTCAAGTGTGAGAGCTTCCGATGCCATAACCAACTATCATCAGCAGAGGTCTTGCTGTAGAAACACTTGACCTCCCTCTTACTTGCTGAATCTATGTCGGCTATAAACAAACTAGATTTTCTCACACCACAGAGTGTAAGATCCTTGTTTTTCCGGTTCTGGATCAAGCAAACTTCCTTTTGAAAGATTACGTCATATCCTTTGTCACTGAACTGACTGATACTCAGTAAATTGTGCTTGAGTCCTTCCACCAGAGAGATATCTTCAATGATGACATTTTCAACTTTCAGTTTACCATATCCCGTTATGAATCCTTTGCTGTCATCTCCAAAGACTACAATCGGGCAGGTTCCCATAACCACATCTGTGAGCAGGGACTTTTCTCCAGTCATGTGTCTTGAACAACCACTATCAAGAACCCACACAACTTTGCTTTTCTTTCCTGTGCCCTGCATTCACAAATGGATTAGACTTTCTTTGGCACCCAAACATTCTTGGGTCCAGGTGGTTTAGTAGAAACAGGAGTATCAATAGAATCTGTTTTAACATGTGCTTGTTCAGGGGTGACTGGACTCTTCTCCTTTTTAGTCTTAGCAGAAGTGCTTCTAGACTTGGAGTTTGGAGTCTCCTTCTTCTTAGAAGGACTAGCAGTCTTTGTCACAGGGGCAACAGAATGTGCATGCATATTCATATTCATAGCAGGTGATGCAGAAAGAGATGCATTTAACATGGTAAAACATGCAGACATCATATTCATAGCACATTGCATGCAACCTACTTTACCACATGGCAAATAAAGAGCATTCATGTTAACAGAATTAGGCATGCTAGTGACAGGAGTATCTACTTTAGTCATTTTACATGCATGAGTAAGATGATTAGTAGAATTGCAATTGTTACAAACCTTTCTAGCACTAGGAGTTCTAGAGTTGGTTTTCTTAGTATCTAGCTTCCCATTCCTGTTCTTCTTCTTGTTGGAACTTGTACTTCCTAATCCAGTTTTATCAGAATCTTCTCTAACTTGGGGATTAGAAGGTACGTCTTGTGATTCCTGTTTTACTTGAGGCTTAACAACTTCCTCATTTTTCAACTCTTCCTTAATGACAAGGTCTTCTTCTATCAGAGGTTCTGTTTGTGCCTTTCTAAAGATAGGGGTCTTGGTGTTCTTTAGAATCTTAGGTACATTTGTTCCTTCAGGAGCATTCTCAGTTCCTGCTGAAACAAATATACCTTCATTTTCTTTTCTCTTCTTTCTTTTAGAACTCTCTAAAGAACTATGGTCAAGGCCAATAGCAACCTTCTTATCGACCCTTTGACTATCCAAGATCTCTTTCTGTAGAAAAGCAGAATTCTGATAGGCCTTAAGCTTAGTTTCTAGGTCATCTATTTGGGACCTAAGGGATTCCTCAATTTATGCACTACACTTCTCCTTATTCTCTAGACATTCAATTCTATATTTAAGGTTAGTGTTCATGAGTTTCTCTAAAGCTAACTCGTCTATCCGTTCTTCAAGTTTAGCTATCTTTAGAGAGAGACTACAGTTATCTGATTCTGAAGCTAATAAACTAGTGTGCAAGTTATACATCTCTTGACCTAGTTCATTTATAGTCTTTTTATAATCAGCAGTAGTCATGTCCTCAACAGAAATTTCAGGAGATACCTGAGATGGAGATTCCTCGATTGTGTCAGCCATTAATGCAAATGCATAGTTGCTCTGAACAGGTTCATCATCAGAATCCGTGTCATCCCAGCTTTTTCCCTCAGCAATGTATGCCCTTCCTTTATGCTTGGCAACCATTGCTTCAAACTTGGCTTTCAGCTTTTCATTTTTTTTCTTCAGATCCTCATAAGAGTTCTTCTTATCATATGAGTTGCTTCTTTCTTTGACAGGAGCCGCTTTGGGTTTCCTGCACTCTGTTGCAAAGTGCCCTAAGTCATTGCAGTTGTAGCATCTGACTTTGCTCTTGTCATACATGTTTGGTTTGTAACTGCTAGTGCTTCTAGACCCTGACCCTGAGTATCCTCCTTTGTTCTGAAACTTGTTCCCTGAAGCTTTCTTGTACCGGGGGTTCTTCCTGAACTTGATGTGCTTGAACCTTGCAGCCATATAAGCTATAGACTTATCTTCCAGCTGCTCCAGCTCTTCTTGAGTATAAAACTCATCCTCCGGATCTACAGAAAGTTCATCAATTTCAGCTTCTACAATTTCAAACTTGGTAGAAGGATAGTTAGCCTTGACATATGAACAATCACTCTGTGTGACAGTGTGATCATTAATGCCATATTCAACTAGTTGCTGATATCCAAAGTAAGGTTCATCAGCAATAAGTGCAGTGGTCTTTTGTAAGGCCATTCCCTTGGCTTCAGATGATCCATCACCATATATAATCTTTCTTTGTTCGAGTTCCTCTTCAAACGTCTTCAGTTTCCCAAACAGTCTTTCCAGAGTCATGGTTCCGAAGTCGCTTCTTTCCCGGATGGTCTCAGTCTTCACAACAAGGTGTGGTGGCATCACAAATGAGAACTTTCTGTTAATCTCTTTCTGTGGATAAGTCTTTCCATGTAGGGTCAGTTCATTTAACAATGACATGAACCTCTCGTAGATTTGAGAAATGTTCTCTCCAGGTAGTGCCTTGAATGCTTCATATCTGGCAATCAACATATCGTATCTGTTTTCCCTAACTTCTTCAGATCCCTCCATCAATGCCTCAACAACATCCCACATCTGCTTTGATGTTTTCAGACTCAGAATAAGATGTGCCATAGTCTTGGTCATTCATTCATGATTCAACAATTATGAGTTGCAGATTATGGTCATGTGCAATATACTCCTTGTCAGTCTCAGAGTATTCGCTTTTCTCTTTGGGAACAGACTTTTGTGGAATGCGAACACCATTTTCAACAGACTCAGGAATAATCTTCATTGGCACAAACGGACCATTTTCCAGAATCCCAATATACAGGGGATTGGAAGCTCTAATATACAGCAACATTTTCACCTTCCAGTTGTTGTAGTCATCTTTGTCAAATGGAGGTACCTAGATTCCTAACTTGTGTGTCGACATTGTTATCAGATAAAACTACGATTGTACGGACAACTAGCTTCTCAGATTGGTAACGGATCTCAGATCTGTATATCGATCAACGTGACTCTGATACCAATTGTTAGGTCCAATCAGACGTAGAAGGGGGGGTTGAATACGTCTATACCAATTTCTTCGATTTAATTTAATTGCGGAATAATTCTATTCAAGTCCAGTTAAATCAATTATAATCAAACAACTTCAGCAAGTCGGGGAATATTCTTATATTAGAAATAATCCTCTGGTGCTACAAATTCCAACACGAATGTCGGCTGCAGAGACTACAATCACTCTAATACAAAGTCTCGATAAAATCGATATTCTAACTTTGCTCTCGAGAATGTGTTTAGTGTGTGCACTTACAAAGTGTGTAGTTGTTTTCAAATGAAAACACAAAGCTCTATTTATAGGCTTCCAACATCTAACCGTGGTTAACCAGTTCGTCCTGGACGAATTGAGTTCGTCCTGGACGAATTCAATTTAACTGTAGTTAAATTGAATTGTCCAAAATAAAAACTAACTCCAAATCTTCAAAGTTGCACCTGATACATATACATATATATATATGTAATGTAAAGTTGCGCCCAAGTCAAACTTGGCGCCAGTCAAACTTTGCGCCTCAACATTGCTTCCCTGTAGCTTTAACTTAAAATAGATTGAAATCCACAAACTTGCGCCACAGTGAAAGATTCTTCACTGTTCTCTCTCATCTCTTGAGGACGACCTTTGACTTTAGTCAAAGTTTGCGCCCCACTGTGAAGTTGCGCTCAACAGTTGCCCTGTAGATTTTTACTTAGAAGAATTTGCACCATTTTGCCAATGAGGTCAAAGGTTGCGCCTTGACCATTGTGAGGTCAAAGGTCGCGCTTTGACCTCAACTTGCGCCATCCATCATCCAGTGAAAGTGTATCTAGTGACTTAGAATTATATCTAAGTAATATTTGAAGTTTTGACTTTTAGTCAAAACTTGCGCTCCATACTGTACTCACAGTGTAATTGACTTAGTCAATTCTCCAGGTCTTTCACATTTGTACTAAGAATTATACATATATACATATATAATTAATTGTGTGTTTAATTAATTACTTGAATTTATTTGTATTCAAGTAATTCACAATTAATGATATATGTACATATATATATATATATATATATATATATATATATATATATATATATCAATTAAATTCATTGATGACTTTTTCCTGAACCGTTCAATTGACTTGATCAATTAATTCGTTGATCGAATCCACAGAATAATTTCGTACGTCCTGACATCCTGTGCACTGGTCTGGTTCACGAACGACTCGAACTGAAATAATTCCTTGAATCCTTTTGCTTGATAATATACTTGATCAGTCATTCCGGGTTAGATGTTGCTTCGTTAAATTTGATTATAAATAATCAAAATAGATATACTGGAATCTTCTGCTCTTTGATACTTGATCTTCAGGCAATCTTGATTGCAGAAACTGATTGTGCTTTATTCATCACTGAGGCTTGAACATATAAATGAACTTCTTCTAGTGGACGGATGTTCTTATCAGATATCTTGATTGTCTTTGTCTGTTTGTATCGGATCTCCAACCACCTGTAGATTCCTGTATTATACTTACGTATTGTTTCCTGTCCTTTTGTTGTGTTGAGTTATCGTAATTACATTTACGTTACATTATGCTTTACAGTTAGTACAGTTGTAATCATGTTCCCAGCTAGCTAACATAACTTAGTTTCATGCTATTAGCTTGTTGTTTATGTGATCATCAAAATCTTGAGGGTTTTAATCTCCCTCTTTTTGACGATTACATCATATTTAGGAATAATTGTGTAACTCCCCCTAAATATAGCAATCATATAGTATTAAACTAATTCAATAAAAAATCAAGATATAAAGATAACATATTAACTCAATTTCCAAACCATATCCATAAAAAATCACATATTATGGTTTTTGATGAACTTTGAATGTTTTCAATTGAAAATTAGGCATTTATTATCTGTTAAATCTAAGTGGAATTTGATGTTACCGGCATGTTTGTTACATTTTGAGGAATTGATTCATGTGTTTAAAGTATGTGTGGGCCGTTGTTTTTGACTGACCAGAGAAGTCGAGACCCGCCGGCGGCGAGGCGATTTGCGGTCGCTTGGCCAGTCCTTTTACGATTCTGAGCGATTTGCGGTCGCTTGGCCAGTCCTTTTACGATTCCGAGCGAAGTACTCTAGGGAAGTTATGGTTACAATTTAAGGGAGTTCTGGGTGCTAACGTGAAAATTACATTTTCGCCCATTACCCCCACACCGTTAGCAGTTAGTCCCCCCAAAGTTTTAATTTTACATATTAGACTCTTCGCAAACTTTTCAAAACTATACATTTTAAACCCTGATTTAAAATTTTTACAATTATTTTAATATTTGATTTTTAATTTTAATCTTTATTAATTAATTAATTTTAATTAGTAATTGATTATTTTAATCAGTCAATTAATTTAAATATTAATTGATTAATTAATTTGATTATTTATTAATTGATTTTAACTAATTATTTAATTAGATTTAATCATTTCTTTTGATTTAAAAATTCCGGAAAATAGTCTTGGTCAATACAATATTTCTCTAATTATGCTTAATGCTTGATAATTATTTTGTAAATGATTTAAAATTCATTTTCGAGCATCCAGACTTGATTATTTATTTATGAAGTGATTCTTTTACCCGTTTTAAGTCTGTAAAATATTTAAAAAATCATAATAAATATCAGAAAAATAATTTTTGCCCCGATACTTCTTTGAAAAATAGTTTTTTATATCAAATATCTTACAAAATATGTGTTATATGCTTGTTGTTTGACGTATTATGTGTTTATTTGAATATTGTATGACTATTTGAATCATATCTTTTGATGCGTAAATCGGATTCGGGCGAAACAGAGGGTAGATAGAAGTTTGTAATGTTTGTGTGATGATTAGAATGATATGGAATTTAGTATTGATAAATAATTATTGTGATTCTTATACAAGAGGCAAGGTGTAGAAAGGGAAAACATGTGGTAATAGAGTTGTTCAGGGAAGTGATACCAATTGTGTTGACATCTTCTGTATCAGGCAAGTGTCCTGACCAATCTTCGAGATATATTTGATTAATGTATGTGTAGATTATTCAGTTTGCTCTTGATCCTTAACCAGTTCTTCTCGATATTTGAAATATAGACTGTAACCACTGAATACCATCGATTCCTGCAATACCAAACACTGTATCACCCCATAAACACATACATAGCAAATACGAAAAACCTGAATAGAATTTCTTTACCAATGATCAGACACACGTCGTACAATACTATATAACCTTAAAGAGCCAAATGCTTAAAGTAAACCATTCTCTTTTCTATATTCGATTCTTCTGTCAACACTAAACCATTCTTCATAAAGAAAATAACCTTTGTGATACCTTTTACAATGTTTATGATTTACATTCTACTTTTACCTAAATATTTTATAAATGATGATTGTGATCTTGTTTTACTGAATTACGTTGGTTATCAAATTGAATTGTTAAATTATTGGACTGTTTTCTGAAAGTGGACCAGATTTGTGGTCAGACCAGATTCACGGTCATGTTAGGCCGATGTATGCCATGGATCCAGTGTCAGAGCATGGTTTAAAAATTTGGTTTTAGAAATTAAATTTTTTTTATCCAATTCTAATAATTGTTTGAAAACTTGAATACCCTGATTCATTTCAGTTGATAACTGTTTAGTTTAAGATTATTTTTTATATTGCTTGTTGAGCTAGTTAGCTCACCCTTGCGAATCTTTATATTTTTTTCTAGTTAAGAAAGAAGTTTTTGGCAGTGAGGACCCCCAATCCAGTCACCAAGCAAGGATTCCAGGTTAAGTTTTAGAGAGTTCTTACAATAATCAGGACTTTTCAAAATTTGTTTATTATAATATAAATGATCTTTTTCAAAAGAAAGGAATATTTTTAAATTTTAATCCAGTTTAATGAGTTTTTAAAATTTTATTTATTTTCCGGGTTATTGGGTTATCAAAATATTATTGTTTGTTCGAGTTGAACTCTGTACATCTGATTCTGAAAATCTAGCTGATTGTTATGTGAGTATAATTGTTATGTGATTAAGTGTTACTTGTGAAATTGTTCGTATAATTTGTTATGGTAATTTATGATTATATATATATGTATATATATATATCTCTGTGTGTGTGTGTGTGTGTATTTTCTGTGAATTTAATACTTTACAGGAGTATCAAAATTGCGTGCAAACAGTGAACGTCTTCTATTTGTTGGGACGGAGGGAGTATAATTTACAAGGATTGATCACTCGATAGAGTAAGTTTATGTAATTATTTTATATTGAGTATGTTTGGCTTATTTAAAAAAATTATTTATTATGTAAAGTAAGGAAGTGGATTATATTATAAGTGATAAGTGAATTTAAACTTCTAAGTTATTAAATGTGCTTAGATAAATTAATTGTAATTCAATTGAGTGTTTGGTAATTTAAAATTATAAATCAAGGAAAACAAATTATTAAAATAGAAGGAAAATTTTGTTAACATATAAAATTTATTGCACATTAAAAATTTAAAAACTCCGTAATAAAATACAAAACACACAAAAAAAAAGCTAATATTTCTGATTTCTAATTTCTAACTTCAAAAGTCCAAAAATAACAAAATAATTAAAAATAATTATGAGGAATTTAATAATTAATAGGAAGATAAAGGTCAAGTCTATGATTATAATTTGTTAGGAATATTGATGCTTGATGATATAAAGTTGTTTTATCTTGTACTTAGTTAAATTTCAATGTAGCTGAACAATGGCTAGCATACTTTTAGTAGTAGCAATTAATCAAATAACCCATCAATGGCTGATGTGGTACTGTAACAAAACTATAGTATCTTAGCAGTTGATAGATTAATTAGTGATCAACCTGTATAGCAATTGTTGTATCAATGGATGTATAGATTGGTGGCATAATTGTAAATATTTGAAGTCATGTAATATGTACAAGTGAAGTAAAGATCAATTGCTAATCAGAAGCATCAACGGCTGAATAAACAAGCTATCAACGGCTCCATCAATGCTATCAATGGCTAATCAAGTTAAGCTATCAATTGATGATTCAAGAATCTATCAATGACTACATCCTTACTAGAGGTTGATGACTACCAATTAACAGCTACAAGTCAAGTAAAATACAAAAGGCACATGGGTTATTGTGAAAGGTGCTGCATCAGTTTTGGAAGCTAAACAAAAAGCAAATTAGTCAAATATTGAGAATCTCGAAACCTACCATTTTTGGCAAAGCAACAAGAATTTCAAGCTGCTAATAGTACTATCAAGTCCAAGAAATTCTATATTTGTAACTGTTAGAAAATGAGTAGGTTTATTCTTTTGCAAACTAGATTAGTTTGTAGTAGTATATATCCATATTGTAATTTTCCTTTCACTGTATCCAAACACTAAGAACTAGAGAGCAAAACACTAGTGATAGCAAGAAACAAATTGTAAGCTTCTGCTCTTCATTCTTTAGTAAGCAGCCAAGTAATATTTACTTGGGAGGTTCTTAATAGAAATCTCTCAGGTGGACTCAAACCAACCCACCTGAAATTTTTAAGATCCTTGTTCTTTTAAATTTCTGTTTAGTTTTCATTATCTCTTGTGTTTTGAATATAATCTGTTACGCAATAATAGTTCAAAATTCTGTAGATTATATTCAACCCCCTTTCTACAATCTAACTTATTGTTTGCATTCTCAAATAACAATTGGTATCAGAGCCGGGCTTCTAGCATACAAGAAGTTAAAGATCTCAGACAATCAACAATGGGTAGATAGGATGAAGGTGTCAAAATTCCAATGCTTGAGAAAGAACATTACTTTCACTGGAAGGTGAAAATGAGTATGCATGTTCTCTCTCTTGATACAAGCTACTTCAACTGCATTGAGAAAGGACCACATGTCCCTGTTAAAATTAACACTGTTGTGAGACTTGATGGTAGTGAAGATGAAGATGTTGAGGTGCCCAAACCCATATCTGAGTTTACAGAAGAAGATGAGAAAGAGGTGCACAAAGATAAGAAAGCCATGAACATTCTGTTTAATGGTATTAATGTTGACATTTTTGATAGTGTTATCAACTGCACCACTGCTAAAGAAGTATAGGACACAATTCAAACATTGTGAGGGCATTGACCAAGTTAGAGAAAATAAAATGCAGCTGTTTGTTCAACAATATGAAAACTTTCATTACAAGTCTGGTGAATTTTTAAATGATGTGTTTCACATATTTCAAAAGTTGTTAAATGCATTAAAACTCCATGGAAGAGTTTATCTAGTTAAAGATTCAAATCTCAAGTTTTTGAAGTCCTTGCCCAAGGAATGGAAACCTAGCTATGACTATTGCCTTAAGGCAAGCTCAGAATTTTAATGAATACACTCTTGACAAACTCTATGGTATTCTTAAAACCTATGAACTTGAAATTCAGCAAAATAAGGAACTGGAGAAGAAATCTAAGAAAGAAAAGACTAAGGCTCTTGTTGTAGAAAAGGATGAAGAATAGGAGAATGCATTAAAGTCCGTTGTTGTTGATATATCTACACCAAGTAGTAATACTTGTGAAGGTAGAAGTGAAGCTAGGAAAAACAAAGGCAAGCTCATTGAGGACAATGATGAATCATTCACTCAAGATGAGCTGGATGATATTGATGAACATCTAGCATTCCTAGCCAGAAAATTCTCTAAACTCAAGTTTAAGAGAAATGCTGCTAGTTCAAGACCTTTCAAACAATACTCCTTATATGGTCTATCCTAACACGCAAATTTTTTTTTCCTCAAAAAGTGTTGCCTTAGATGGCAAAAATTTAAGAAACTTGAATATAAGCCAACATCATATATGAAAGTTGCCGTAGACTATTAAAATGTTGGCATAGGGGTCAATTAAACCTCAATGCCAACACATTCAGGGATGTTGCCTTAAATAACGAAAAATGTTTAAAAAATTGGTGGGAAATAAAAATTTCAACAGCACGCTCAAAACTAAAAGTAGCTGCTCAAAACTAAAAAAAAAAGAAAAAATAAAACATGTCAATTAAAACATACCTCTCACTGTCACACTTATAATCTATCACCCTCTCAAAAAAGTAAGTATCCTCTCGTCTATCTCGCTCTAACCCTCTCTCACTCTGGTATCTCTCTCTTGGAGTTTAAGATTTATTTTGTGTAGCTTGGAGTTTAATCGGAGTCGGAGTCGAAATCGGAGCTTCGGAGCTGCGCAATTTGGTTAAAGTCGAAGTTGGAGTTTTGATGTTGAATCTTCGATTGGAGCTTTAATTTGTTGTTTTTTTTGTTTCAATCATGAGGTATTTTTCAAAACCTATTTGTTTTGTTGAAAAACCCTAGATTTTGGGGTTTTTTTTAGGGATTTCAAAATTGTAGATTTGGGGCTTCTTTTGTATGTTTACTAATTAGGGGTTTTCGAATGCTTAATAATTGGGGGTTTTGTGTACATGTGGATGAACTGGATGCAGAGGTACCAGGGTTGCTGAGAATCGGGAATCTGCTGGAGTTGAAGGAGAAGATATCATACAAGACGGTTACCAAGTTGGCTGCCACTTATGGCCCTGTTTATTCAATTGGAACAGGCTATACCAATTTGGTTGTACTCAATTCTAATGATGTAGCCAAAGAGGTAGCCTCTTTTTTTGGGTTTTAATGTGTTAATGAATTAATGGCAGTACATTAAAGCTGTGGGAAGAGGTTTACTTGGTCTCTCGGCTGGTTAGTCTCTCTTTTAATTTGTGTCACTTGTAAACATTTCTACACGATGCACGGATTTATGCAGACATATACATGTAAATACATGAATATAAACGGAGATACATTAAGAGAATATGCTAATAGTCCCGTTCTAAAATACAGGGGATCTTTGGATGAGACACAGAACAATTCTTCTTTGACGTTAAGTAGAAAATTTATATAAGTTAAGGATGGCTGAACTTCTTACATAGATTGCTTAAATTGTTAAATTTGTCTACCTGCACGCGGAGCTGTTATAGGTGCTTGGTTTGTAGCAGCTTCTGGCATGGTTTCCCCCTGAAGTAGTTACATGTCGTATTAACAAGTCATACTAATCTTTGAGCTGTAAGTTGAATAATGAATTAACATATTGAGACTTTAGAGGTTGTAAGAAAACCAAGCAATGTGTTGAAAACTGAATACTGTGAATTAATTCACTGAGAATTAATTTAGGAAGTAATATAAGAACTTCCTAAATTAATTCTCAGTGAATTATAACAATCTCTAGCTTAATGAATCCTAAACCCCAATATTACCTCAAATAAAAGATACATACTGTAGAAGTGTTGACATTAAAGGTAATATATATAGATATTCTCTCGCACCAGTGTTGCTAGCTTGGTAATGCTGCATATCACTAATTGCTGGTCTTGTGATTGGCCTTTTTCTTCTTGGTCATTAGCTGCTAGTAGATATTACAGCTTGTACCGGCTTTCTACAGTCCCTGCTATCTATATCTGAGTACTTGGTGATAATTAGACCATATTATTAAAATCCTAATTATAATGGTTTCTCATGAAAAATGGAAGGGGAAAGAAATAAATGAGACTTTTTCTAATATATCTGGATATTATTGTTTTCATCCTGAACATATGATGTGAAAAAGTGGTTAAGAATTTAAACATAATATTTAAAAGACATGGAAGATAAATCCTATAGGAATTAGGAAATCAGCCCAAAATACTACACTGTTGCGTTTGGGAAATGGGCAACCCTGTGCTTAATAAGTAGCATTCTTCTGCTATGTAATTGATGAGCAATATATGCTTAGAATGTATGCTTGGAAGTTTATCATTTAAATTATCTTTTGGCTATGTAATTTCTGTTTCCAGTTGGGGAATAGTTTGAAAGTCTATTGATATGCGATATTAAGTTGGCAATAATTCTTTTACTCAAATAATTCTTGCAGGAATATGTGTGGGAAAGGTCTTGAAATTGCTGGACATTGCAATTGATGTAGCTCATGTAGTAAAATCATAGATCTTCCAATTATTCAGTGAGACGTAAAAGTATCAAACATCATCATCACAGATAAGCTCCGGGCTAAGGTGGCAGATTTTGGAGTTGCACGATTAGCTCCTTAAGATCTAGAAGCAACTCACATTTCCACAAAAGTATCTCTGGAACTTTAGTATTTTATGGTAGAATTTTAGTATTTGTGGAACTTTAGTAATGTGTGGTAAAATTACGTGGAATTGGTATTGTGGAGTTTGGATTTAACTATGTTGTGGTATGTAGGTTTAATTAATATTATTTGGTGTTTGCAATTAGGTTTTGAAATGGATTATTGGTTTTGGTTATTATATATACAAACAAAATCTTGCAATTTTTTTTTAAATTTGTTGCTATAGAAAGGAAAAATGTTGGCAAAAACATAATGTTACTCGAAATGTTGTTGCAGTATAGTAAATAAGATGTTGCCATATATTATATGGCAACACTGAATAGGTGTTGCCATTATAAAGAGATGTTGTTATATGATTTACAGCAACACACACTAACCATGTTGCTAATGATAAAATAATGTTAAGGCAACATCAAATACCGTGTTGCCATAAAATGGAAAAAGTGTTGGCATAAACTCTATGGCCACATGGATTTTCCTAACACCTTCAAATTTGGATAAAATGTTGCCTAAAACCCAATGGCAACATAAATTGCAGTTTTGGCAACTAATTTTGGGTGTTGGGATAGACTATATATGGTGTACTGAAAAAAGGAAGTTAATCTAAACCATTTGGTTTGGTTGATAGATCAAAATTTAAGTGCTTTAATTGTGGTCTGGGTGGACATTTTTCTAATGAATGTAGAAGACCATCTGCTGAGAAGAAGAGCTCCACAACTGAAAATGTGGACTACAGGAAGACATATTTTGAGATATTGAAGCAGAAGGAATAAAGCATTCATAACTGAGGATAGAGAATGGGCAGCTGAGGGAGAGGAGTCTAATTGTGAGGAGCTTGTCAATCTAGCCTTGATGGCAATTGGAGATAACGCTAACTCTAGCTCAACCAGCAATGGACAGGTAAAAACCACCAACACATCTGATCTTACTAAACTTGAATGCAAACAAATCATTGATAAAATGTCTAATGAAATTTACAATCTTAGAGTTTCTTTAAAATCTTTAACAAAAGAAAATATTAAAATTAAAGAGACTAATGATTTGCTTGCTGAGAGGAATAAAAATATAGAAATTGAATTTGCTCAAGTTGTGAAGATCAAGAAAACAGCTAAGGTTGCTAAAGATGAGTTGTTGGTTGTTCTAAAAAGAGAAGAAATTCTCAAGATTTAGTTGGAAAAAGAACAAGAGGTGATTGCTAAATTGAAGGAGTCCTGGATTATTCTTGAGAACATGTTTTCTCCTCAAATTCTTGAAGAGGATTGTAAGAATTCCTGGAGGAAGAACAGAAAGTTGTTAGGAGAAACTGATCAATTAACAAATAGTGATCATCCGTTGACAAATGTTCCATCAACGGATGGGAGTTATCCGTTGAAGAGTCAGGTAGCAGTTGATGAAGAGAAGCTTAAAAGCTTAACGAGAAATTTGGTCCCATCAATAAAAAATTTGTTAGTGAATCTAGCAAATCTAAGAAAATTAAGAAAGGAGGAATAGGCCATATTTCAAATTCCGTGGAGGCTAGAAAAGGAAAGAAAAAGACCTCTAGGAATGGCAAAGTTGAGATCAATAAAAAGAATGATTACACACCTAATAGAAATGCTGTTAGGAAAACATGCTCTAAATGTGGTAGTGTTAATCATCTTGTTGTTAATTGCAAAACGGTTTTATCTGATCAATGCACGCCTAATCCTATTGTGAATGCTCACATGCCTTACATGCCTATGTTTCCCAATCCTTCTATTCAATATGCTAACATGACATTCATGCCTAATCCATACTTTGGTGCATTTAACATGTCTGCTATTCCTTTTCATAATGTGGTATAAATCATGTCTATGCTAATCAATTTTCTGTGAACTCTGCTAATATTGGCTCATCTGATTTTGTTGTTCAGCCTAAGATGAAGAAGCATAATTCTGAAGATGAAGTTGTTTCAAAACCTTCCAAATCTAAAGAAAATAATGCTTCTAAGTCAAAACTGGTTCCTAACAAAAATGGACCCAAGTCTGCTTGGTAACAAAACCAAAGTAAGTTGTTTTTGATATGTGCAGGGAGGAATAAAGAATCTTTGGTATCTTGATAGTGGTTGTTTAAGGCACATAACTGGATATTCTGCCCTGCTCAGCAAGTTTGAGAAAAGAGCTGGCCCTAGCATCACCTTTAGAGATGACAGCAAAGGATATACCTTGGGATATGGCTTGATTTCAAAAGGAAATGTCATCATTGATAATGTTGCACTAGTTAAGGGTCTTAAGTACAATATGCTTAGCATTAGTCTGTGGTAGAGGACATCAAGTATGGTTCTCAAATGAAGCCTGTGTTGTTTTTGACAAAAAGGACAGCAAAGTGTTCTTAACTGGAAACAGAAAGGGAAATGTTTGCATAGCTGACTTCAACTCTACATATGCAGATTCAATCACATGCCATTTCAGCAAAGCAAGTTTTGATGACAACTGGCTATGACACAAGGAATTGTCCCATTTGAATTTTAAAGCCATGAATGATCTTGTGAGAAAAGATCTTGTTAGAGGACTACCAAAATTGGAATTTTCCAAGGATGGTATTTGTGATGATTATCATCTTGAAAAGCAAAAAAAATTCCTCTTTCAGATGCAAGTTAAAGTCCTCAACTGATAGACCTATATAATTGTTATATATGGATCTTTTTGGACCAGTCAACATAATGTCTATCTCAAAGAAGAGTTACTGTCTTGTGATTGTGGATGATTTTTCAAGATTTACTTGGACTTATTTTATTCACTCCAAGGATGAAGCAGGTGAAATCATCATCAATCACATCAAGATAGTGGATAACATTGATCCAAAGAGAAGAGTCTCTAGGATCAAGAGTGCCAATGGGATTGAATTTAAGAATTCCATTATGAAGAGTCTCTGTGAAGAAAAAGAAATACACCATGAGTTCTCAGCTGCTACAACTCCTCAACAAAATGGTGTGGTTGAAAGAAAGACCAGAACTCTGATTGAAGTAGTAGGACAATGCTTGGAGAATCAAAGTTACCAACCTACTTTTGGGCTGAAGCTGTTAACACAGCAAGCTATACTCAAAATATATCTTTGATTAATCAAGCACAAGGGACGACCCCCTATCAATTGTTTAAAAGGAAGAAACCAACTCTGAGTTTTCTACATGTCTTTGGATGCAAGTGTTTTGTGCTAATGGAATCAAGGTGAAAATTTTGATAAATTTGAAGCAAAGGCAGATGAGGGAATTTTTGTTGGGTATGCTGCTGGAAAAGCCTATAGAGTCCTCAACTTTAAGGTTAAGCATTGTTATGGAATATATGCATGTTATGTTTGATGATAAGAAAATTCAAGGACTAGAAGATGAAGGCTTTCATGAAATTCTCCAATTCTCCAATTTAAAATGAGACTGATGGTGATATGGAGTATGATAGTGATGATGATGATTTGATTAGAAATTCCAATATTGGTTGAAATATTCCATCAACTGATGTTGTTAATACATCAACTGCTAGTACAACCGTTGATGTAAGTCAATCTTTATCAATTTATAATACTCCATCAACTACTAGCACATCGATGGCTAACAATTTAAGGTCCATGCACTTAAGAGGAGCTTCTCGTAATCCTAATAATGAGCAAGACTTCAACAATGAAGCCAGCTCATCAATATCTAATCTGCCCCCATAGAGAAAAGGGACAAGAGATCATCCTTTTGTGCACATTATTGGAGATGCAGCTGCATGTGCCAAAACAAGGAGAGCAACCATGGACGAATGCATGTATAGTAGTTCTCTGTCACAGGATGAAATTAAAAAGTTCGAAGAAGCTCTTCTTGATCCTGATTGCATTTTAGCCATGCAAGATGAGCTTAGTCAATTTGAAAGAAACAAAGTATGGAAGCTGGTTCCCAAACAAAAATACAGAGTTGTCATTGGAACAAAATGGGTATTCAAAAACAAGATGGATAAAAATGGCAGCCACCTGGCTTTGAGGTCTATGTATGAATGGTGAGCTAGAAGAAGAAGTCGATGTATGTCAGCCACCTGGCTTTGAGGATTTAAATTTCCGTTTGTGTGTCTTTTGCTAAAAGTACTCTATGGACAGAAGCAAGCACCTAGAGCCTGGTATGACACTTTGTCACAGTTCTTTTTTAGAAACACTTCACAAGAGTTACTGTTTATAAAACCTTATTTTACAGAAATGTTAATGGCTCTACTATTCTTGTTCAAATTTATGAAGATGACATAATTTTGGGTCTACAGATGAGAAACTTTGCAAAAAGTTTGCCAAGCTTATGCAAAGTAAATATGAAATGAGCATGATGGGAAACTTAACATATTTTCTTGGTTTACAAGTCAAATAAGTCAGTGATGGCATATTTATTAGTCAAACTAAATATGTCTATGACTTATTGAAGAAGTTTGATCTAGTAAATTGCTCAACTGCTAAAACTCCCATGGCCACTGCAATTAAACTTGAGTTGAATACTAAGGAAAAGAAAGTGGACATCTCAAGTTATAGAGGCA
Organism: Daucus carota subsp. sativus; assembly: GCF_001625215.2. Classification (NCBI taxonomy): domain Eukaryota; kingdom Viridiplantae; phylum Streptophyta; class Magnoliopsida; order Apiales; family Apiaceae; genus Daucus; species Daucus carota. The sequence goes on along the minus strand of NC_030386.2, from coordinate 8,808,739 downwards.
TGGTTGGCTCACTTTTATATTTAACAGCTAGTAGACCTGATATCATGTTTGCTACATGTTTATGTGCTATATTCCAAGCTGATCCTAGGGAATCTCATTTGATTTCTTTTAAGAGCATCTTCAAATATCTTAAGGGTACTCCAAATCTTAACATTTGGTACCCTAGAGATTCTAGTTTTGATCTAATTGATTTTTCAGATTCTGACTATGTAGGTTGTAAAATTGAGAGAAAGAGCATTACAGGCACCTGTCAATTCCTAGGAAAAAAGCTGGTGTCTCGATTTGTGGCTCTAGTTGCTTTTGGTGAAGATGAAGTCAAGGACAAGGGTAGAGCTCAAGATGAGGATATGGTGAAGCTGGTCAAAGAAGAAAACTCAGGATCAACGAAAGCTAAAGGAAAGATGGTTGAAGAAGCTGATTCCGATAAAGATAATGATGGGATTGATGAACATCTTGCCTTTCTGTCAAAGAGATTTTCAAAGCTGAAATTTAAGAAAAATTTCAACTCTGCAAAACCACAAAGAAGGAATCCAAAAACTGATAAAGGCATGGTTGATAGATCTAAATTCAAGTGTTTTAACTGTGGATTGGCTGGTCACTTTGCTAATGAATGCAGAAAGCCTAAAACTGAGAAAAAGTCCTTTGAAAATGTGGACTACAAGAGGAAATATTATGAACTTTTTAAACAAAAAGAAAGGTCATTTATTAAAAAAGATAATTGGGCTGCAGAAGAAGACTCTGATGAAGAAGAGGAATTTGTCAATCTTGCTCTCATGGCCAACTCCTCAGATCAAGAAGAAAACACTGGAACAAGCAGTCACGTATTCACTACTAACTTAGTTGAGCTATCTAAAGATGAAAGCAATCCTACTATTAATGAAATGTCTACTGAATTGCATCATTTGCATGTCTCCTTAAAATCTCTCACTAAGGAAAATAGTAGGATTAAGGAAGCTAACACTTTTCTGAGTGATAGAAATAGTCTGTTGCAAAATCAATTTATTGAGTTTGAGAAGTTAGAGATTGAGTGTCAAACAGCCAAGGATGATCTCTTGGTTGTTTTGAAATATAAAGAAGTGATCAAGAAACAGCTTGAAATGGAACAAGAGATCATTGCTAGATGGAAATCAGGAAGAGATGTTTCTGCAAACATCATCAATATAGAAGGCAGAGAAACTTTTGTTGAGAATGAATGGAAGAGAGATATGAAGATTCTTGATATTTCTGAGGCTAGTTCAACTGATGAGGATACAGATAGTGATCATCCGTTGAAAACTAAAAGCTTAACAAGAAGTATGTACAGTCAACAAGAACTTTGTAAAGGGGGAGAGTGATTCTTCTAAGACTAATGAGAGTGTGAATAAAAATCACAATTCTGAAAGGAAGCTCAAGAAGAAAATGGATGTTTCTGAGACTAGACCAGATGAGACTCAAAAGAAGAGAAACAATAGGAATGGTAAAATTGGAGTTAACAAACACAACAATTACACTCCCAATGCTAGTGCTCCTAGGAAAACTCACAGTAAATGTGGTAGTGTTAATCATTTGTCTACCAATTGTTAAACTGTGATTGCTCCTACTTTTGTCATGCCTATGTCTATGCCATCTGTTCCAAATTTGCATAAGTCTGCCATGAACATGATGCCTGGTTTATTGCCTCAACCCTATTAGTCTCATCCCAACATGCCATATATGTTTAATCGTTACTTCAATGCATTCAATATGCCTCAGTTTCATTCAAGCATGCAAAATATGAACAATATATGCATGCCTCAAGTGCCTAATCTGCCTGTTAATAAGAGCAATGTTGTTACCCCAAAATCTCATCCAAAGCCAAAGATTGAGTTAAACCAATCTAAAGGAAAAGATGAGATTGAAGAAAAAAATTGTTAAGTCTAACAAATCTGGACCCAAAAAATTTGGGTACCAAAATCAACTTGATCTATTTTGGACATGTGTGCAGGGAAATAGGAAGAAGAATCTGTGGTACTTAGATCGTGGTTGCTCCAGGCACATGATTGGAGATTCTTCCCTGCTCACAAAGTTGGTAGAGAAAGCTGGCCCTAGCATTACCTTTAGAGATGACAGCAAATGATATACTATGGGATATGGCTTGATTGCAAAAGAAAATGTCATTATTGATGAAGTTGCATTGGTGTCTGGTCTTAAGAATAATTTGCTTAGCATTAGTCAACTTTGTGACAAAGGTTTAAAGTAAATTTCACTCTTGCAACCTGTGTTGTTACCAAAGGTGAAGACAACAATGTGTTACTAATTGGTCAAAGAAGAGGAAATGTGTAAATAGCTGATTTCAATTCAGTCAAGTCAAATTCAGTCACTTGCTTTTCAGCAAAGCAAGCTTAGATGAAAGTTGGCTATGGCACAAAAGATTATCTCATTTAAACTTCAAGACCATGAATGATTTGGTTAAGAAAGACTTGGTTAGAGGAAATCCAAGATTGGAATTTTCAAAGAAAGGATTGTGTGGTGCTTGTCAGCAAGCAAAACAAAAGAGGAGCGCTTTCAAAAGCAGGTAACTATCATCAATTGTGAAGCCACTTCAACCTCTTCACATGGATTTATTTGGACTTGTCAATATCATGTCTATTTCCAAGAAAAGATTTTGTCTTGTGATTGTTGATGATTTTTTAAAATTTACATGGACTTTCTTCTTGCAGTCTAAGGATGAAGCTAGGAAAATCATTATCGATCACATCAAGGCATTAGATAATAATCCAGAAGTCAAAGTTGGTAGAATCAGAAGTGATAATGGAACTGAATTCAAGAATTTAGTAATGAAAGAATTTTGTGAAGAAAAAGGAATTATTCAAGATTTCTCTGCACCAAGAACTCCATAGCAAAATGGAGTAGTAGAGAGAAAGAACAGAACCTTGATTGAAGCTGCAAGAACCATGTTAAATGAAGCACAATGGCCAACCTATTTTTAGGCTGAAGCTGTCAGCACTGCTTGCTTCACTCAAAATATCTCTTTGACAACCAAGTCTCACAATTTAACTCCCATTCAACTCTTTAAAGGGAAAAAACCTTCAATAAGCTTTCTTCAAGTCTTTGGATGCAAGTGCTATGTTCTGAGAAATCAAGGTCAAAATCATGGAAAATTTGAAGCCAAAGCAGATGAAGATATCTTTGTTTGATAATCTAGTGGGAAGTCTTATAGAGTGTATAATTTAAGAACCAACATTGTTATGGAATCTATTCATGTAGTGTTTGATGATAAGAGAATTTAAAGATTATCTGATGAAGGATTTCATGACAATCTCAAATTTGAAAATGAAGGTGAAGGTGATCTATATGACAGTGATGATCATATTCAAAATGCTAGAATCAATGTTCCAACTGATGAGGTTTCGATGGATGAGACAATAGCCATCGAAAACACTGCTGAAGCATCACTTGAAACTCCTCTAGATTCATCAGTTGATATTATATCTCAAAATTCCAATCTATCTAGGAATAATGAGATGTCCAATTTAGGGTGAGCATTTCAAAATGCAAATTTAAATTTTAACAATGAGGCCACATCTTCAAGGCATTCACCACCTCAAAGAAAGTGGATAAGGGATCATCCTTTTGAATTGATCATTGGAGATGCAAATGCATCTGTTCAAACTAGAAGAGCTACTCAAGATGAATGTCTCTACAGTGCATTTCTTTCTCAGGAAGAACCTAAGGTTGTAGAATAAGCTCTCAAGGATGCAAATGGTTATTTAGAAACAAAATGGATGAGAATGGAGTTTTCACCAGAAACAAGGCAAGATTGGTAGCTAAAGGATATTGTCAATCTGAAGGCATTGATTTTGATGAGACCTTTGCACCAGTTACAAGATTGGAAGCTATCAGAATATTCTTGGCCTATGCTGCTCATGCAAACTTCAAGGTATACCAGATGGATGTCAAAAGTGCTTTTCTAAATGGTGAAATGGAAGAAGAGGACTATGTCAGCCAGCCTCCTGGATTTGAGGATCCAGACTTTTCAGGGTATGTTTACTTTTTATTAAAATCACTTTATGGTTTGAAGCAAGCTCCAAGGGCATGGTATGACACTCTTTCTCAATTTTTATTAGATAATCATTTTACTAGGGGAACTGTAGATAAAACTCTATATTATAGAAATGTAGATGGTGCATTTATCTTAGTTCAAATCTATGTAGATGATATAATTTTTGGGTCACAGATGAGAAACTTTGCAAAAAGTTTGCCAAACTGATGAAAAGTCAATATGAGATGAGTATGATGGGAGAGCTCACCTACTTTCTGGGTTTACAAGTTAAACAAGTTAAGGAAGGCATATTCAAAAATCAAACTAAGTATATCTATGATTTACTTAAGAAGTTTGATTTAATGGATTGCAAAGAAGCTAAGACTCCCATGTCAACTGCCACAAAATTAGAAATAAATTCTAATGAGAAATATGTTGATATTTCAAATTATAGAGGCCTGGTTGGATCTCTCTTTTATTTGACTGCTAGCAGACCTGACATTTTGTTCTCTACATGCCTTTGTGCTAGATTTCAAGCAGATCTTAAAGAGTCTCATTTGATTGCTATTAAAAGAATATTCGGATATCTTAAGAGAAAACCAAATCTTGGCATTTGGTACCCTAAAGACTCTGGATTTGATCTAACTAGCTATTCAGATGCTAATTTTGCAGGATGCAAAATTGATAGGAAAAGTACATCAGGCTCTTGTCAATTTCTTGGAGATAGGTTGATTTCTTGGTTTAGCTAAAAGCAACATTCTGTTTAAACCTCTACAGCTGAGGCTGAATACATTGCAGCTGGAAGTTACTGTGCACAAATATTGTGGATGAGAAATCAATTACTTGCACTACACCATAGATTGGCTATTGCAACCACATTCTTAAAAATTTGCCAAAAAATGTTACAAATGAGAGAATACATTACATGTATTGCAAGGACTTTTAAAAACATTGCAAATGAAGTGTAAAAAACGGAGGGAGTTAAAAACTAGAATTCTATCGTAATGAATTTTGTAATTTGTTGCAATACATCCGAACATTGGGCCCAAAATCTTAGCGGGCTTCTAAATTATTTGAGTTAAAAGCTTTCCCGGGCTAACAAAATAAAATGATAATAAAGCACACGCCCCAGACACTGTACACGCACAGACCACACAACACAAGAACTGAGAGAGAGAGAGAGCTACAACATTCGAGGAGAAAATTCAAGATCTCATATTGAGCTCGAGAATAAGATTTAAGCCGCAAATAGATAAGACACGGCCCCAAATCCTTTTCCACCAAATTGATTGTGCAGGTTCTTCTTTAATCGAGTATTCATGTTCTTTTTTGTTCAAATAATTATTTTGAAATCTTAATTAGTTTGTTTGTATATAATTCTAAATTACTAGTTTCCCGTTCGTAACTATTGTTCTTCTGTTTATGATTATAGTTATTTGTGCATATACTACTTTGTTTTGTTTGAATTTGTGACTTATATATAATTTGGGATTTTATGAGCTTCTTGTTCTTTTATATTTATCTGTACGGAGTTTCTTAATTTGGGGTTTTTATATGATTCGGAATTATATGAGATTACTGATTATATAATCCAGATTTAGTTAATGAGATAATTGAGTGTATAATGGTGTTATTGAGATTGAGCTTTATTTGTGCTCTGCTTATACTCTATTTCTGATGTTTATATATAAGCTCCTTCTTGATCTGTTGCTAGTTTTATGAAAGAGATATTAGGGGATGCTGCAAACGGGGAGTGGTGCGGAGTTTGATGAAGAGGTGGCAGAGATTAGGTCAGCAGTGGTGTGTGAAGTGAATGTGGTCAAGGAGATGTTACCGTACATGACAAAGGAAGGCCTCAGTATTAAGAACAAGACTGGCTTTGTTGCATTGCATATTGCCATGAGGCAATGTCACGAAGGTACTATAAAATTGCCTTCATTATATGTGATTTTGTAATGAATCATGACTTGCAAATTTGAGAATTAATTAGCCAAATGTTCATGTACTAATCTTTTGTATCAATAAAATGCATATGTGGTTTAAATTTCAGGTTTGGTAATCTTTGTGCGCTTAGATGTGAACATTACATTAATTTATTCCTGAAGGAGGTATAAATATCAAAGAAGATTTATTATTCCTGAAGTACTGATCCTTTGGTTGTATTGCTATTTATTAGCCTTTAATACAAAGTTTACGTTGCTTGATTCCTCTACTCTGATTTCAGGTTCATGCTATTCTGAAGGATTTGGTTCACAAATCAGTTACTGAAACTGTGGTCAGTCTCTTATCATCCTGCATCTTTGTTTTAACTAGTATTTGGCACATGCACTGAGGGGGACATCCCAAATCTTTGTTTGGTTACAAGACGGAGTATTATTTACCTTTTTATATATGTGTAGCAGTTTTGATATGACTTGATAAAGTCTTAGTGTTACTTTCTTTTCTCACGCAGGAGCTGAAGCAGTATCCATCACTTAGAGTGGAAGTTTTAAGTGCTGGTGTTGAATCACTAGACACGATGAAGGCTGAAAGCAGGAAAGCTCCCTCCATCCAATGATATTCATTTTTTCTGCACTAGTATTACAGTGAATTTAAGATATCTGGTAGAAGCTTGAGACTTTTTTTGTATTTTGTTTTGTTAGGAGTATGTTCCCCGCCATGAGATAACTGCTACTAAGTTGAACTCGGACACAGAGTAGCTTGCCTACCCTCCTTCACATGACATATCGTGATTCATACGAGATCTCCTGATGAATTTGGGATGGCAGTAGAACATTTTTCTAGATGAATGGTTTGATGTTTCTACAGTCAGATGTGTCATCTCAAGGGAACTATTTAAAACCTTCTTATGCAATATTTAAAATTTGATGGAGATCTATCTAGGAACTTCTTGTTGTGTTGCTCAACTTGTCGGTGGTCCTCTTGAAGTTTCGGCATCAGGAACAACAATTTTTTTATATATTTAATTTTAGTTTGTACAAATAGCTACCTTATCTTGTATCACTTTGTATTAGACGTTGATGATTGGATTTGTGGCATAATGCCTGGCTTGCTCTATTTTCAATAAGATCCTTTCGCTTTTTTTTAATAAAAATACTATTGCAGTTGTGTCCAAATATGTTGCCATTTAGTATTACAACAGCTATATAATATATTATAATTGGGTCTAAATTATTGCATTATTTGTTACATTTGACTTTATAATTCATTGCAATTGGCCTGTTGCCTTAAGGTGGTTAGTTAGTCAACAAAAACTACTACTGCAATGATTTAGCCCTGTTGCTGTAAAAACTATTTTGTTGCTACATATGTTTTATTTCAATGATGTTTTGGTGTTGCATTACATTGCTCAAATTGTTGCTATAAGACCCCTACTGCATCACCGGCGGATGCAACGCCATAAATTTGCATATTTGTTGCAATACACTATACCGCAACATAAATACCTCATAAGGCAATATATTTTTGTTGTTGCTATATGCATTCTATGGTGTAGTGTTGATTATGGATCAAGGCTCTTAAAATTCCCAATATTTTGTGACAACACCAGTGCTATTGCTATAACTGAGAATCCAGTGCAGCACTCAAGAACTAAGCATATTGACATCAAACATCATTTTATAAGGGAACATGTGATGGCTGGTACCATTGAAATGCACTTTGTTACAAGTGAAAAACAAATTGCAAATATATTCACAAAGCCCCTTGATGAATCCACATTCACAAGGTTGGTAAGTAAATTAGGTATGTTATATTACTCCTAACTTCTAGTGAATTTTTCGGTTATTTGGCAGCCAGAAATTTACTAAGTTCAATTTTCTATAAAATTGAGTTAGTTAAAATTATGGGTTAGTTATTTAATATATCAACTGATGAGGTACAAGTCCTGCACTGTTTTTATTTCTCCCAGGCTCAGCCGTTGAAATATTATTTAAGGAACAGATCTTGTTTCGATGGATGATTCTTGTATTTCAGCCGTTAAAAATTTTCAACTACTATCCATCCATCGGATAAGAATCCCAAAGGGGCGCCTATCTCATGCATCGAAATATTTACTACATCTTAGCCGTTGAAATTATTTTTATCTCTCTTCTACTTTATATATACAGTCGTGTGTGTAATTTTTGCGGAGTTGATTTTAAGTAATTGCTCCACAATGATTATTTTTCAGCCAATCACAGCAATTTCTTGGGTTGGTATTTAGGATTTTTCATTTTGCTTTCATTTCTTTTCATCTCACTCTTTCGAATTCAAGTGTTCTTCTCTCTCTCTCTCTCTCTCTCTCTCTCTCTCTCTCTCTCTCTCTCTCTCTGCAAAAAAACTCTAAACTTTCTTCAAGCTCTTTCTCTGCAAATCAATGGCACCCATGAAGAAATACGAGTCATCTACTGGTTTCATCTATGAGAAGAACAACTTCGCTTCATTTGTCAACAGTAAAGCTGTGGAAGAGAAAGAATTTCTTAAGATGATGAACTTCATCAAGTTCAGCCAGTTTTCTCATGCAATGCTCTCAACTCCTACCATCTATCATGAAGTGGTAGAGAAAATCTGGACAACAGCCGAATTTAATGGTGAGGATGAAACCATTTCCTTCTCTCTTAAATTTAAAAAGCATGTTGTTAACTGTGATGTCATGAAAGCATGTTTTAAAATTCCTGAGAATACTGTTAACACTTTGCCTTTTGAAAATCAACTTGTTAACATGCTAAATGCCATGAACTATGCTTTACCTACTTCTGCTTTAGGTAAAATAGTTACAAAAGGGCTTAGGATGGAATGGAGTTATTTGTGTGATGCCTTTGTTAAGGCATTTTCTGGTAAAATTAGTAACTTTGATGCTATTACCTCTCAAATTCTGCAAATGCTATATATGTTTTTAACTAATGAGTATTTCAATTTTGGGGGCTTAATGATCCAAGAAATTGGTGAAAAGATGGGTGATAGGTAGATAGACCCAAGAATATGTATTATGTTAGGTTTCTTATGATGCTGGCTAATCATGTAGATGATAAGCTAGTTATTTCTAACCAAGCAGCCAAGCTTGAGAGTTTTGTGCAAGAGAATATATAGAATCTTTAAGGATTTCTTAAGGATGAATCTTTATCCATCTTTCGCAAGTTGCACAACCCTCCAAATCCAAGACTAAAAAGCCAACCTCAGGTGCCTCCCAAAAGGCACCTGTTGTAAAAACAAAGAAACACAAACCTGAGGGGAGTGTGAAAGGAGGCAGTAAGGGTGAGGGAAGGGGTAAAAATCAAGAAAACCCCAAGAACAGGCTAGAGAGTTGAGTGTTAACCAGCCAAGCCACTCTGTAGTCTCCCAAAAGACTACAAATGTTAATATGGATACAAGCTCATTCCTAGCAGCATCCTCCCAAAAGGATTTTGCTATTGAAAATAGTCCCCATCCAGGGACAGAGAAAAAGAGGGGGAGGGACACTATTCTCCTATTAAATCCTATGAGAAGAAGAAGGTGAAAAAGACAATGCACATTTCTTCACACACTTCTCAACCAAAAATCATCGATTTTATAGTTGAGACTTCTCAAAGTCAGTCTGATGCGGCTCCAATAAATGTGGAGTCAAAGCCCCTTCTACACTTCTATCCCTATTTCGTCAATTTTTGATCTTACCATCTCAAATCTCCAAACACAATCCCCCACCTCTTCTGTGGATATGGAGTTAATTCACACCACACTAGTAAATTCTTCATCTTTAGAATTCATGGAGAAGCCCAATTCTGAGTCTGATCATCATCTTATAGATGATTTGTTGGATCAAACTCCAATAATTTTTTCTACTGTAACAATGATTTCTGTGGGAGTTAGCTTGAATTCAATCACCACAGACTCTATTGTTACATCTTCGACGGTCGTTCCTTCTTCTTCTTTAACGGACCTCCTTCATCCGTTGAAAAGTGTTTGCCCTTCAACTGATATGCTTAGCAGCATTCATCAGTTGAAAGCTGTTAGTCTGTGTGTTTCAACGGATGACACTCATCCATTGACAACTGTTGTACCTTCAACTCCTATTTCTACAACTACAGTAGTTGATCACATAATAGCCCAAACACTCTTAGAATTGAGGGGAGGGAGTGAAAGTGCGGAGAGGCAGGCTTGGGAGCTGGCAAAAGGAGAGGAAGTGGAGGGTCTGGCTAATTCTTCCGGCCAGGAAAAAGGAGAGGCTTTGAGTGACCCTTTAGACAGGGTAAGTGGGGGAGAGGTGAGATGTGTTGTGAGCCAAGGGGAGCCCTGATGCAAGAAAAGAAAGATAATGAGAGAAATACAGGTGTCCATGATGGGCCAAGTGAGCAAGAAATTCAACAAGAATACAGGTCTATGGTCTATCCTAGACAGTGTTTCACTTGACCCTGAGACTTTTACTCCGGGCTTCTCTACCTACCAAACATTTGCCATAATGGATAATCAAGCTATATAAAAGAGTCTCAACTTGATGCACACCACAGAATCAATGTTGAGAGCCAAAGATGCCATTACAAATCTTCCTGTAAATGCTGGTGAGGATTTCTCCTATGGTGAGGAAGATGAAGATTTTGAGGATGCTGAAGGAGGGGAAGATGGAGGACCCTCCTCATCTGTGAGTCTGCCATCATGGCTAAATTTTCAAAATGCTTCGGCCAGTGTTATTTATGCTGAAATTCAAAGGCAAGCCACAACCATCATCTCAGCAAGCAATGCTTCTTCCTCATTAACTTCCATCACTGTGACTCTTGCAAGTCAAGCTCTGGACAATCTTAAACTTCACATATATCAATCTCTTTTCTTCAAACAAGAGGTTGATAATCTCAATTCATCAATTGTCTCTGTCAAGACTGCAGTCAAAGCTCAAATTGATGAGAAGTTGCCTAACAAAGTGGTCTCTTCTTTATCATCATCTAACAAGAGTCATGACAAGCTCATAGAAAGACTAGATGGTACTGATACCAGGATGAAATATTTGGATGGAAGGATGCATGAGATGCTCAGAGTTCAAACTGAACTTCTTCAACATCTTCTCATTGCATCAGGAGTGTCTGTCCAAAGGCCTCCTCCACTTGATGCTAGCAAAAATGGGGAGATGGAGCCTTTACCCTCACCTGCAGAGCTGGTTGCCAGAATCCCTCCTCTAAACTATACTCTAGCTGAGCAAATAGTCAGAAAGAAGAGGGATTCAATTAAAGAAAAAACTGATCAACTCTAAGCAGCCAAAGCAGCAGCAGCATCCTATTCTCAACCTTTTACCACAATGCCAACATCATTCCCTACCACCACTACAATTCTCAAGGTTGTGACACATGAGATTGTGATTCCATCCATCAAGAAGAAGGGTGAGCCTTCATTCATCAATGAATTTAGGCCTAACCTTTTTCCTTCCACAACTGAGTACACAAGGGCTGGCAAGGAATCTAGTTCTATCTATTTTCCTCTTGCAAAGCTAGACAAATTCAAGCTTTTGGGCCAAGAAATCAAAAGTTACAAAAATGTGCAGATGAAGCCCTCAAAGCTCACTTTGCCATTATCTACAGAGAAGGCCAAAAGCTATACATTGGAACTGGGCATCCTCGTTATTGTTTTGCTAAAGCTATTGAGATAGCAAAAGATTATGAGAGAAAAGAAAAAGAATCACAACTTGCTCTCAACACAGAAACAGAAGTTGATGAGAGATATGCAATAAAGCTAATGGAAGAATTGGAAGCCGAGCTTCAAGTTGAGAATAGGATCCCTGCAAAGGAATTGGCTGTGAAGAAGCCAAGAGTTAAATCAAAAACCAAGATGCCTGAAGGAGCTAAGGGAAGAGAAGAGGAACCAGTCCAAAAATCAAAACCTCTTTCTCCAATCAAAGAAACTGTGATTGAGCACCTTGGAGTCAATTTCTTTGAAGAGCTTATCATTCCAAAAGAGGAGCCAATTGACCTTGATAACATTCCAATCCCAGCCTTTCTTGTCAAGGAAACTATTCAACCAAATAAAAGGGGAAAGATCAAGGCAAGATAGTTGGTGAATGCCCCCAAACCTCCAAACGAACCAGAAAACAAAGATGACTATCTCTACATCACCAACATTGCAGAATTCTCTAAGCTTGATCTTCAGCTAGATGACATTCATGAAGTTAGAGCAATAGATCAAACTTCTAGATTGCCTGAAAGGTTTGTATTTGCTTACAAAAACAAGGGTGATGTCATCTGGCCTCTTCACAGAGTTCTTAAAACTGAAGGATTCAGTTCTCTTACCAAGATATTTGCTGCAATGAAAAGAACTGGTGGTTTGGCAACTCCAGCCAAGGAGATTGTATTGAGAAGAATTCAAGAAATTCAGAATGAATGGAACTATGATGCTAGTCTGCCTAGAAAGTTAAAAATTCCCTATACTGGAAAGAAAATACATTATGAACCTGAGCCAATTATGGAGTTTAGGGATAATAATGGCACAAGGAGATTTTTCATGCATAAAGATCAACTCAAAACTGCTAGCATCAAGACTCTGAAGACTCTGCAATCCAAGCTCAATGTTGAAGAAATTGATGAGGCATGGTTCCACAGGATTTTCCAAAAACAGATTGAGATTCTTGAAGAAAAGCTGAAGTCCAGAAGAAGATCTTCTAGAAACAAGTAAACTGCTCAGGCTAGAGGAGCACACTCATCTGTAAATTTTCTATCTCTTGTATTTCAATTTTGTACTTTGTTTTAATTTGTGTTCTGTTATCATCAAGTCTAGAATTTATGTCTGCATCTTCTCCAATCATAAATTGGGGGAGATTGTTAGAAATCAATAAGTTTGATGATAACATAAACACTTTGTAACTTGTTCAATTAGAATCTTTATCATTTTGTCAGTTGTAATTGTTGTCTTGTTTATCTTGAAAATCATCAATGGATGGATAGAATAGGATGGCTAATTGTAAATATTCAATGCCATGTAATCTTGTCTAAATGAAGGATTTTCAACAGATGAATTATAGTAATTTAACTGATGAAGGCTGTACTACTTTCGATAAATAAAGAACAAGTTTGCAACTACTAAAACTGGTACAGTGTTCGATTGATAAAGCATGTAAATCAATCGATGGATGAAGCAACTTTCAATGGAGGAAGCAAACAGCCGTTGAAAGTGACTAGAGCTTAATTCTGACAGATCACATGGGTTGATTACACTAATTTGGACATGGTAGCCTATTTGGGACAATAAAGAAGAAACAAAAACACATCTGTTTTATGCAATGCAACTTGGATTATTTGAAGAAGATCAGTCAAAGATAATGACAGTCCAGAAGACATGCATAAGACAAATGTGGTGCAGCAATGAAAGGCATATGTTAAGCCTATTTGTATATCAACTCAACTTTGATAAGAAAGCAAGTAAATAGCAAGTACTGTTATCCGGAATCCGTACGAAGAACGTCAAATGATTTATTGAAGATTTTATGTCAGAAGAATTTCAGGATGCTGCTGCAAACCACTAGAAGAAGTTCATTAATATGATCAAGCCTCAGTGTACAAATAATCTTTTGTAGCACGTTCAGAAGATCAGAAGGTATAAAGTTTCAATCCTTTATTTATTCAGAAGATTCCATTATTGTGTCTACAAATGAAGAAGAACTCAGAAGACGAAGAATCGACGAACAAGCCACAGCTTAATTGTTTAAATGACAAGGAATATTTAATTGAGCTAGTTACAGATGAACCAGACAGTACATTTGTGTATCAGCTTATCAAATTAAATATTCTACGTCAAAAGAAGGTGGCCGTTCAATCAAGTCGAAGATCTTAATTGTTTAATGAAGACTGAAGACTCTACTGAAGAAGAAAAGGGATAATTGATTATCTAATTATTTAATTCACTTCTCAAAATAGTTATATAGGATGTGTAATTTATTTATTAAATTAATTCTATCTCAAATTAATTTAATTTATGAATTTATGCATTTAATATAATTAAGTGGATATTAATTGGTTAATTAATTAATGGAAATAAGGGATTGTCTTGTTGGATCAAAAGGAAAGACAATCTAAGTAATTGTCTTATGAAACAACAAGGTAAGACAATCCAAGGGATTGTCTTACCGTGTTATTTACCTCTTCCAACACACGGTAAGACAATCTCAGTGATTGTCTTACCGTCCCTCATTGTCTTGTCTGGTGTGGCTTCTAAGACAATCTTCAAGATTGTCTTGCCGAATGGCTTGTAAGATATTCTTTGAAGATTGTCTTACCGTGTCCCTCATTGTCTTACCGTGCCCTGAGATTGTCTTACCGCCTGAGATTGTCTTACTAGGCTAGAGACAATCTCCCAGATTGTCTTATTTTGTGTTTTTCAGCAAGACAAAGTGCCTAATTGTCTTTGCCATCTTTGCATTGTCTTGCCTTGTTCTTGGATTTTGCCTATAAATATGGCCATCCAACTTCATTTGTAAGTGTTCATTGCATTTGTAAAGCTTTCAAGTTGTGCTAAACTTGCTATTCGTTAAACCCACAGTTTACTGTGCTTTGATCATTCGGTTGTTTTATTCCGCTAAGTTAGAATACTTTTTGTCAAAATTATTCTACAAACTAGTGGACACTAAAACGAACCATATTAATTATATAACGACTTAAAACATTGTTATATTAATTAATTAAAATCTGATTAACAAATTTATATTCAATCAGATTATTCCGCCGCGATTATTTTTTAGTGACGATTGTATTCAACCCCCCCCCTCTTCTACAATCTTTCCAGGACCTAACAAGCAAAGTTTCGCTTAAAGTGCAAATTTGTATTCTATTTAATTTTGTAAACTTGGGATATATAACCAAGTCAGTACCAACAATAGTTCTTGTTCGAAAAACATTAGCAAAACTTGAGTGATTTGAGACAACTAGTGCTGAACCAGCGGCTGTGAGAATTGTAATCAATCCACAGATTTCTCCTTGATATAAAATTTCTTGGGTGGATCAAACAATGCTAGTTTGTGTAATAGATTGAATTCAAACCCCCCCCTCTATAATCTTTCTGCTAGTTTGTGTAAAATAACAAACACAATTCTCTCTAAGCTCAGACTCTCAAATGGGGGATGTTGATTTACTATACAACTTTCCCCAACCAAATTCTCCAACTCTTTTCTTGGAGGAGCCAATCTCACATGCTGATGATCACCTCTTAAGAGATTTGTTAGACCATCAGCCTATTCTTCAAGATACAACTGGGAATTCTGTGACTACTACAAACTCTCAATCACTCTTCACAGATTCCACAGTTGTATCTACAACACCATCAATTGCTATTCCTTCTACTTCATCAATTGATAAGTGCAGTTTCATCAACGGGTGAGCTTAACAACAGTCATCCGTTGATAGCTGACAATGTGTCTGATAGGTCCTATAAACTTACTATATTAGTTTATATAATGAACACAATCAATCACACAGAATAACAATATAAGAGATTGAAAGCAGTAAACTCTTATTCACAAAGCTTAATCGGTTACAAAAACTCTCTCAGTGATTTATATATTATCACTAAGAGCTGCTAGGGTTCTGTAAAATATACTCGATAACTCAACTCGTATAGAGTAACCCTAATCTGTGTCTATATATACACAGTTACAAAATAAATCTCTGATTTGATATCCTATAAATCAGCTATGTATTCTATCAATCAAAGATTGCTACTGTTTTCTGTTTGGTTTCCATAGTCAGCAAATCACTCCTCCGCTTCTATCCTTCCTTGAAGTATATCTGCTTCTGATCTCTTTCCACGTGTAAACTCTGACGAGTCTTGACTATGTAAACTCTGATCAGACTTTATTAAACTCTGGTCAGACTTTATTAAACTCTGATCAGCTTCCAGCTTAAACTCTGATCACTCCTGTTCTAAAACAAACTTTAAGAACATTAGTAATCATCAATTATATCTAACAATCTCCCCCAACTTGTGCATAAATATGTTATGTGCAAGTTAACAGATAATTGATGATGTCAAAACAAATAAGTCAAATGCAACAGAGTTTAGCTATATAACCATAACAGAAAACTTTTTAAACTTACAGATACTTTACTCCTTAGCTTCATAGACACCATGAGCTGTCTTTAAATATTCCTTGAGGAGTTCTCTTTCAGCTTCTGCAAGTGCTGTGATCATCTGTCTCTTGATCTCTCTTAGTTCTGGATCTGAAACTCCAGTTTGATAGATTGCAGCTCTAAGATCATAGATCTTGTTTCTTCTCATGTCTTTATCCAGCCTGATGTAGTAACCTTTATCAGACTCTTCATTGAATGTAAGAGCACTGATTCCAGCTACTGTTTCTATTTTTGCTGAATTCTTCTTCATCTCAACTAGCTGACCTTGATCATTGAAGTACTTAGGAATAAAAGGTCCAGCATTCTTGTTTCCTGTTATACCCATCTTTCTCTTGATTTGATCCTTGATCAGATTTGAGATGTGCTGACATGATTTGTTCTTCACTTGAAATATGTACTGAACATATCTCAACTCTTCCCAGTGTTTAGCATAAAGATCAGTTTCAATAACTCTAAACACTATTCCATCAGACATAAAGTATATGAGAACATTATCACCTCTGTCATTCTTCACCAGTTGAACTGAATCAAGCTTGTCCATTCTTTCTTGCAAAGCTCCAGTCTTTGGTGCACAGAGGGATGAGGGATCATTAGGCATTGATGCTATGCTCTGCTCAAATACTTCATATTTTGATCCTAACCCTCCTTTATTTCTTCCTGCTTTTTGATGAGAGATTGGTTGAATTGAACCCTTGTCAAATTTTATCTCAGTCATCAAACTAGGCTTCACAAATCCTGATAAAGGAGTGATAGTTGGTTTAAACACAACTTGAGCCTTGTCAGAGGTTGTATCTTTCTTTGCTTCCTCATTAACTTGAGCTGTGTCAGAGGTTAATTTTTCTTCTTGTGATTCTGCAATATGAGCTTTGTCAGAGATTGCAGCTTCTGATTTCTTTCCTTTTACAACTTGATCTCTGTCAGAGGTTGTAGGCTTCTTCTGAATCCAGCCTTTCTCAAGGCGATCATCTACTATGCTTTTGCCTTTGCTTGTATATTCATCTTCAGAGTATACCTTTTTGATTGGTAAACTCTGATCAGCAATAGTAGTTTCCTTGATCATTATTCCTTTTTCCTTTGGTCTGGCAGTTGATTTTGCAGGTTTCTGAATTTGTCCTGAGTTTATAGCTTCAACATATTCTTTCTTCAGTTCAGCTTCCTCTGCAGCAATCAACTCCAAATCCAATTTAGCTTCTGGATTTTCTTGTTCAAATATCAGTCTAGCATATTCTTCATCAGTCATTGGTTTATCTGATCCAGCCACTGGTCTTTGCTTTGATCCAGATGTGACATTGTGTGTTGGAGCTGGAGCAGACTTTGAGCTTTGCTTAGACTGTTTTGCACTGTCAGAGTTTGAAACTCTTCCACCAGTAGCAGCTTGAAATCTCTTGTTCTTTGTGAAGTCATCAACATCATCATCATCATCATCATCATCATTTTTCTTTCTTTTCAGAGTTTGAGAAGTAGACTTGCATTTGACTTTTGCTACTCTCTCCCCCTTTTTGACATCATCCTCATCACGAATCAGTACTGAGGTTATCAGAGAAAGTGAAGATTGGATGGCTTCAAGCTGTTTAGACATTGTCTCTTGAGTGGACTCAATGTTTGACATCCTCAGTTCCAGAGATTGATTTGCAGACACCAGCTTCTTCATGTCTTCCTTCAGAGGTAGTAAATGCCTTTTCTTGTCCATATTCTGAGTTTCAGACAAGTTAGCTACCTCTGTTCTAAGACCATCTACTGACTTAGATGTCTGAGCATGAGCAGTATGAAATGTCTTCAGATATAGAACTGTGGCTTTGAGGCTTGACATGACATCAGAGTTTGTAATTTTATTCTCTGCCAAGGATAGAAATTCTTCAGCCTTTACTGGCTCCAGAGAATGCTGGTGACTCAGCCAGAGTTTATCCCATACTTCATTAGGTGGATCAACCTGAAGATCCCTGGGAAGAGGCTCAGAGTTTGTCTTCAGAGTCTGCAGTCTGACATTGTATTGACTGGTAGACTACCACTTCTGTTGTTGAAGAGACATGGGGACTTCATCCTCATTTTCATCATCTTCATTTTCATCATCCTCATCATCATCAGATGCAGGATCAACATCATCTTCAACAGGATCTGGAACAACATTCTCTTGATCTGCAGATTTTGATTTGCTGGGCTCTTCATCAGCCTTAGCAAGTGACTGCAATGCTTCCAATACTACCTTGTCAGAGTCTGCAATTACAGCATCTGACTTGTAATTTTCTGGAGCTGTATTATGAATTATGGCACCCTCAGGAAATTTCAATGGAGATTGAGGAATTGGAGTGGAGGGTCCATGATCAGAGATTGGAGTGTGAGGATCAGACAATGTTGTCCCAGCTTCAGTTGTAACTGGTTCCTTGCAGATTATTTCCTCATCTACTTCAGATGAAGTAGAAGATGCTGTAGCAGTAGAGAGTGGAACAGCTTGAAGAGGATGCACCATCAGAGCTTGAGAAGAATCAGGAAGTGTAGTAGATGGTGCTTGCTCTTCCTCAATAGTGAAATCAGTGATCTCAGTAATGGGTACCTTTGCCTTCTTAGGCTTGTTTGCCCTTGCTTTAAATCTAACTTTTCTTGACTGAGGGCTAGCCTGAGGAGGTTCAGAGTTTGTTGCATGAGAGGGTTCCAGATCATCATAGTCATAAGCTGCAACAAGTCTCCTTCTTTTCTGCTTTGGTGGAGAAGCAGCTTCAGCGTTTAAAGTCTTAGAGACTGTATCAGGGTTTACAGTAGGAACTGTATCAGAGTTTGTTGGCACATCAGACTTTGTCTTCAGAACTTGTGTAGCAACAGAGGTTCTGGTCTTCACAGTGGAAGGGGCTGCATCAGACTCTGTAGCCCTTGTTGACTTGGATGCAGAAGATCTGCTTGCTGTGGGAGGTCTGGAAGGTTGAGGTTGTTGTTGTTGGGGTTGTTGTTGTTGGACTGGGGGCAAATCCATCCTAGCTCTAACAAGAACTGGAATTAGGAGAGGCCTCTGGATTGGATACTTCTCATCTTTTGAGATGAGGTCCTTGAACACCCTTTTATGAAGCCTAAAGGGCTTGATCTCATCATCAACAGCAAAATCCACCTCACCAACAGTGGCATTAAACAGTAATTGACAAAATCTTGAGAAATATATGATTTGTCTATTTTCATGCATTCTTTCACCAATATTTCTAAGAACTAATCTACCAAAATCAAAATTAGTAGAGTAGATCAGAGAATACCCAATTTGTAGCATATCCATGGGTATAGCATCCCAGTTGGTGCTTTTCTTCTAGAAAGCCCTCGTGATACAGTCAAAGAAGAAGCTCCATTCCCTTCTTAGTCCTGGACGCTTTAATTGTCCCAATTTATCAAGCGATTCACTGTAGCCCAGAGCATTCATCATGCCCCTGAGATTGGTATCTCCATTTGTGATGTAAGCTGCATTCTCTGGCATGTTGAATGCTTGACGAACTGTGGCTGGAGTAACAGCATACTCCTCCCCTTCATATTCGAACACAATAGATGGTGATCCATCTGCACCACCATTATCATATTGCCCTGTCCTCCAAAAAGTGATGATTTGGCTTCCAGAGAGTCTGGCAGGAGCGGTAAGAGCAGTAGCCAGGGCACTCTGTGCCAGGAATTGCTGGATTGGATGATAATCCCTTGGAGCATCTGTTGTGTTAAGAATGGCAGCGTGGTTGTTGGGAACAAATTCCACACCTGCATGAGTAAACGCTGAAGTCGCCATTAGAACAGAGTTTGTAAAAGAAGAAAGGTGTTTGAGAAACTGTGTAAGATAAGATTTGAGTTGCAGAGAGAAAAGCTTAAGAGTTTGTTGAGAGAGTGTGTGTAAAGATGAAGTGTATAAGTGAATAACAAGCAATAAAATCTGATTTGATAAACTCTTCAGATTTTGTTTAGCTGTACACGCTTGGACTTTTGTTCAGCTGTACACCTGTCAGATTTTAACTGGTAGATGAGTGTTAGTGGCATGGAGAAAAGAAAATAGTAATCATGAGCGCAGTAAAACTTGTGCAGTTATAAATGCTGATTACACGTTCTCCTATTAAAAAGTTTTACATGTAAGCCCACTAACAATACAGCCGTTTGGAACACTCTCTTCACATTCTCTGAATATTTAAACTCCTGAGATGTACAAGATTTTAAAAAAAATCAAGATCAAATCCCTCGAATTTTAAACTCTGAGATTTAAAACAAAGAAAATAAATTTCTAAGTACCTCAGAATAAGACATAATGTTTAGAAAATTCATCAAAAATCAGATTTTGTCATAAAATCCATAGCTCAATAATGTGCTTGTGAAATAATGTGTGTGATTTAACATATTAAATCAGAGACTAAAGAATTTCATAATTTCCTAAGAATAAGGAAGACAAATATAATCTGTTCAAACTCTCAAGACATAGAGAAGTGACATACTCTGATGAAGAATTATGCAATTAAATACCCCCTATATATATATATATATATATATATATATATATATATATATATATATATAAGGACGCTTCTCAGGGCAAATGAGGCACGACATTTAAATATAATATTGCATCAGTATTTCTCCAGTTTTCAGAGATTGTGACTGGTCACCATAGATTATAAAATCTTAGCAATTACTTAATACCAGCAAATGTTTGGGTCTTCCCAGTCACTGTCATATAGACATCTAAGATCTCAAAGGAGTACCATGCTTATCATCTGGGGTGTATTGGCTTAGATATAAAGTCATCAGAGTTTATAACCACTGTGCATCTCTAATTTAATGAGAGAAAATTCAAATTAATCAGTCTCACTTATAATTAAGATATGTGAAGTAAAAGAGTCTCAATGATATTAACATGCTTCTTGTGTAATACAGTTGCACAAAATTGAGATCAAGATTGAAGAACTTAACTGAGATTCATGATTACTAATTCAGATCATGCTTCATAGTATCTTCACAGGTTATTTGTCTCAAAGAAATAAAATGAGATCATTTATCAAGATTCAGAGTTTACAAACATCAGAGAATATCGTCAGAGAATGACAATTAGAGTATAACAAACAGAGTATATCATCAGAGAATGTCATCAGAGTTTAACAATCAGAGTATATCATGGCAATTTGTGAGCAATACATATGGTAATTTGACAATTTAAACTTGAAAGATCTGACCATTATGTTTACTCAGTTCCTGATATCATTCCTAGCTCATTCACCAGCCTAGTAAAGGTTGCTTCACATAGTGGTTTGGTGAATATGTCTGCTAGCTGCTGTTCAGTGGGAACAAAGTGAAGTTCAATGGTTCCTTCCAGCACATGCTCCCTTATAAAATGATATCTTATACTGATGTGCTTTGTCAGAGAATGTTGAACTGGGTTTCCTGTCATAGCAATAGCACTTTGGTTATCACAATAAATAGGAATTTTAGAAAAGGATAACCCATAGTCCAACAATTGATTCTTCATCCAAAGAATTTGAGCACAGCAGCTGCCTGCAGCTATATACTCTGACTCTGCTGTTGATGTTGATATTGACTTTTGCTTCTTGCTGTACCAAGAAACAAGTCTTCCACCCAGAAATTGACAACTCCCACTTGTGCTTTTCCTGTCAATTTTGCAACCTGCAAAATCTGCATCAGAGTATCCAATTAGACTAAAATCTGATTCTCTAGGATACCATAATCCCAATGATGTGGTTCCCTTGAGATATCTGAATATCCTCTTTACTGCAATCAGATGAGGCTCTCTTGGATCTGCCTGAAATCTTGCACATAGACATGTGGCATACATTATGTCTGGTCTACTTGCAGTCAGATAAAGCAAAGATCCAATCATTCCTCTATAGTTTGTGATATCCACTGATGCACCAGTATTTTTGTCTAGCTTGGTTGCTGTTGCCATAGGAGTAGTTGCAGCTGAACTGTCTTGCATACCAAATTTCTTCAAGAGATTTCTGGTATACTTGGCTTGATTGATAAAAATCTCATCTTCAGTCTGTTTAACTTGTAAACCCAGAAAATAACTGAGTTCCCCCATCATGCTCATTTGGTACCTAGACTGCATGAGCTTGGTAAATCTTTGACAGAGTTTAGCATTAGTGGAACCAAAAATGATATCATCAACATAGATTTGAACTAAAAGCAGATCATTACCATGATTCAAATAAAACAAGGTTTTGTCTATGGTACCTCTAGTGAATCCACTTTCAATAAGAAATTGAGTTAGAGTTTCATACCATGCCCTTGGAGCCTGCTTTAGTCCATAGAGAGCTTTGTCCAATCTGTAGACATAGTCTGGATGCTTTGGATCCACAAATCCTGGAGGTTGTTCAACATATACCTCTTCATCCAGTTTCCCATTAAGAAAAGCACTCTTGACATCCATCTGGAATACCTTGAATTTCTTGTGCGCAGCATAGGCCAGAAAGATTCTAATTGCCTCCAATCTTGCAACTGGAGCAAATGTCTCATCATAATCAATACCTTCCTGTTGTGAATACCCTTTTGCCACAAGTCTTGCTTTATTCCTTGTAATGACACCTTCACTATTAGTTTTGTTTCTGAAAACCCATTTTGTACCAACTATGGATCTATCTTTAGGTCTTGGTACTAGGATCCAGACTTTATTTCTCTCAAACTCATTTAGCTCTTCTTGCATTGCTTGAATCCAGTCAGCATCTTGAAGAGCTTCCTCCACCTTTTTAGGTTCTGTTTGTGACAGAAAGCAATGATGTAAACACTCATTTGCTGTAGCTGTCCTTGTTTGCACACCTGCTTCTGGATTTCCAATTATCAAATCAGGTGTATGAGATTTTGTCCACTTCCTAGCATGTGGAAGTTGGCTACTTTCATCATTGGATCCTCCCCCCTGATCCATGCTCTCTTGATTCTGTTGATCTTTCTCTGTAGCTCCCCCTGAATTTGTGCTATCAGAGTTTGAATCAGTATTCTCTGATGAGTTTGAGTCAGCATTCTCTGATGAGTTTGAGTCTTGGGTAGAGTCTGAAACATTCTGATGCTCCCCCTCAACATATGCTTCATCATCATGAACTTGTAACTTTTCACCAGAGTTTGCTGTATTTTGCTCACAGTCAGAGTTTGACTGTTCATCAGAGTTTGTCGAATCAGAGAATATTTCTTCATTTTCAAAATGCAGTTCTTCATGATCATCCATATCTGCTAAACCCATAATTCTCTTGTCATCAAATGACACATGTATGGATTCCATGATCACCTTGGTTCTTAGATTATAGACTCTGAAGGCCTTTGTTGTCAGAGGATAACCTACAAAAATGCCTTCATCAGCTTTTAAATCAAACTTGGTAAGCTGTTCTGGATGAGTCTTCAATACAAAGCATTTGCACCCAAATACATGAAAGTACTTCAGATTTGGCTTCTTTTTCTTCACCATCTCATATGGGGTCTTGCCATGCTTATTAATCAGTGTTGCATTTTGAGTGAAACAAGCTGTTTGAACAGCTTCTGCCCAGAAATAAGTAGGTAATTTAGCCTCATCAAGCATAGTTCTGGCAGCTTCTATTAGAGTCCTGTTTTTCCTTTCAACTACACCATTTTGCTGTGGTGTTCCAGGTGCAGAAAATTGTTGCACTACACCTCTTTCTTTGCAGAACTCTTCCATTGTTGAATTTCTGAACTCAGTTCCATTATCACTTCTAATGATCTTTACTTTGTCTTCAGATCCATGGTCCAGTTGCTTCACATGATCCATCAGATGCAAAGCTGTTTCATCTTTAGAGTGAAGAAAATATACCCAAGTGTATCTAGTATACTTATCAACAATGACAAGAGCATAAGTCTTCCTTGCAATGGATGGTACATTAACTGGTCCAAATAGATCAACATGTAGAAGATGATATGGCTTCTTTATTGAGAATTCAGTCTTACTCTTGAAGGATGTCTTTCTCTGCTTGGCCTTTTGACATGAATCACATAGACCATCTGAAGTGAGTAGTGATTCAGGGAGTCCTCTCACAAGCTTTTTCTTTATAAGCTCATTTATGGAGTTGAAATTGAGATGTGAGAGCTTCTTGTGCCACTTCCAACTTTCTTCTGCAGAGATTCTTGTAGATAAGCAAATTGCTTTTCCTTCAGAGTTTGTAGGCAAGTTGATTTCATAAATGTTTCCATGTCTGTGAGCAATCACTGCCACCTTGCCTATTGACTTGCTTACTATCTCACTGTGTTCTTCATAGAAATTAACATGATATCCTCTGTCACAGATCTGACTGACAGAGAGTAAATTGTGTTTTAGCCCTTGAACAAGAGCTACATTTGAGATGATGACATTTCCAAGATTGATGTTGCCATATCCCAGAGTCCTTCCTATGTTGCTGATAAGTGGTATTTATACGCACTTATAGGCCTTCATTTCCACTTAAATTGATTGATTGTACTTAAGTGTTTAGTGTCTTTTGATGTGTTTTTAGTGTTTTTCTGTGCAGGTCACGAGTTGAGGTGATGAAGTGATTTTCTATCATTTTAGGTTGTTTTTGGTGCATTATTTGCAAGAATAAAGAATTGTGGATTCATCGCGACTTGGGATTTTGTGGGTATATCTTCTACAAACCCTCACGAGAGCACACTCGTCCACTAGAGCTATCTAGGGGTTTAAAGGGCTTGTTGCATGTGCTAAATGCAACCGTGATCACCTACGGAAGTGGTACTAGAGCGAGGAAGGACATGCACGCGAGAACGAGCTGAAAAACAAAGAATTGGGCTGCCAGTGGCAGACAGTAGCGCGCCCGCGCTAACCTCTAGCGCGCCCGCGCTACCTACTGCTGCCACTAGCGCGCCTGCGCTAGTTTAGCGCGGCCGCGCCCTCCAGAAGTGTTCCGGGCCGATTTTTACAGCTTTTCTGATGGATTTTCGCAGCGGTCGAGGCCCGGTTGACTTGGTCAATTTATTTTATTTTCTCGTGTGTAAAACCCTAGCCTCCAAGTAGTTTTCGTAGAGAACAATATCATAGTTTAATTTTTATCGAAGCACATTATCAGTTTGTATTGGATCGTTCTTCGCGAGGAAGTGACAGTTTCGAGCGAGATCGTGAACATCAATTCTGTAACGTTGTGATATTTATTATTAATTCAAGCATTTTTATTCCATTTAATTCTTGTCTTTTCTTTATCATGTTTTCATTAGAACCCATGATGTCGATTAGTTCGATTATGAACTAACCGCCTTCATGGGATTCTAATGGACTTATCGATGTAGTCTAGCGAAGAATATTACTTGTTTGATTGTGTGACGTACGTTGGTTTCTTTGCATGAGCCGTGCTTATTCTTCTTAGGAGCGTAGCTAACTTCTAAGTTGTTTGTTAATTCTTTCTAAAGCGAGAGTGGATGATTGAATTTAGAACTATGCCATGTAAACATAGGATTATGTGAATGAAGCATAATTTGTGGTAGACTTGAACTATTTTTATCACCCTGTGTAATCACGATAGACGACCTGTTATTAAACCTCTCTGCTTACACTACCGCTATAGAGATATAGGGTCTGAGCTTTGTTGGTGTCCATGAAATTTCTGTCTTAATTGCGGATTTTGATTGGTAGGATATGTGTGCAACGAGAGTTGGCATGTATTACTTTCATGTTGTCTGATTAGGATCAACAGTCGCATGTTAATCAGTAATTTCAATTCTAGATGAATTCGATAATGAAGTTAGAATCCCATGTGTTTTCCTATTCTGAATTTGATTAGTAGATTTAGTTATTAGTATAAAAGAACTCATCCTTGTTAATTGTCTTGGCAGTGAAATTTGCTCATACATTGTTGCATAGGTGCGTATTCTTAATTCACCAGTCTCTGTGGGATCGAACTTAATATATTACTTGTGATCACGTGCGCTTGCGTGTAGATTTTTGCGAACAAGTTTTTGGCGCCGCTGCCGGGGACTCGGTGTTAATTAATTAGTTTATGTACTTGTCATCAGTGTGCATTAAAATTCACTGACTAGGATTCTATTCTCTTCTCACTTTTCTTCTTTTCTTTATTTCAGTTACTTGGATCGCGTTTATGCTAACACATTCTAAAGCTCATAAGGAAGCAATGGATTCATCTTCTTCTTCTGATTCTGAAACAATGGATTATGCTAGGACAGCAGTTGGTGAGGCGTCACGTGGATTTTCTCGGTTGAAAATCAATGATAATCAGGCTGACACAATTGAGCCAGCGATATCAGCCAGTGGTATTCGAATCAAGCCATCAATCATTCTCAAGCTGCAGGATACTATTCAATTTGGGGGGTCTGTTCTTGAGGACCCAAACCTGCATCTAAGGAAATTCGAGAAATTCATTATTGCATTGGATTTCAATATCGGACCTAAGGATCTGGTGAAGCTGAGACTCTTTCCATTCACGCTACGTGATGTAGCACGATCGTGGTTTCTATCTCTCTCGGCAAGCACTACTAATGGCTGGAACCAGTTGGAGAAAATATTCTGTACCAGGTTCTATCCTCTAATTAAAGTATCGTCTATCAGAAACACCGAAAGTAAATTCTCTCAATTCTCGGGAGAATATCTTTGTTTGGCTTGGGACCGGTTCAAGAAGATTCTCGAAAATCTCAATGAAGATGGCATGCCTCTTGGAATGGCAATTCATTATTTCTACAGGGGTCTTAATGATCAATGTAGAGCAGAGTTAGACGTGGCAGCTGGAGGAAACTTGTGGAGCAAAAGCTTCGATGATGCTTACGAACTGATAGAGAACCTGGCTGCTGCTGAGCACAGAGACCTAAAGTGGAAAATTCCAAAAGAGAGAGAATCAGAGAATGATGAAGCGGTCGAAGTCACTCAGGAAATTCAGATGACTAATTGGCACAGAATTAGAGCTCACTCAAACTCAATTCCTAATGCATGTGGAGACACTTGTCCTCTACTCTCTAGCAGTGCGAGTAGCCAATCTGTAATTCAATCACCTGCTGATTCAACATTGAATGAAGTACAGTACCGAAGGATAATCCGGCGTATTGACGCGGTGGAAGAACGAATTGGTCGCTTTGCTGATATATTAACAGACTCTCTTGCTGAAGCATTCTTAGCACTAGATGTTAATGTTACTTGGAATTCGTTTGTTTATGGAACGAGGTATCCTCCACAGGATACTTCATCGGAATCGGATTAATTCTGGACTTCACGTCGAGCTAACGACGTTAAACAAGCGCTTCGTGGGAGGCAACCGACGCATTGGAACCTTTTTGTACCGTTGTAAACCTCAAAAACACAAAAATCGAGAAATTTTGGCCCCGGGTGTCAGACACTAGCGCGCCCGCGCTAGTGTCCAGCGCGCCCGCGCTAAAGTGAACAGCGCGCCCGCGCTACACTTAGCGCGGCCGCGCTACTGACTGCCCAGGAGCCCGAATTTTCACCCAAAAGTATTTTCTTTTCGTTTTTAAAAGCCCATAATCCTAATTTTGCATGCCTAGCCCGAAATATATCCTCCATAACCCTAACTCAGCTCTCAAATCCTTATATAAACACAAAACCCATCTCCAATTCCTATTCTAATTCTATAAACCCTAATTATATATATACACATCCATACACACAACCTCCATTAAATCTCTCAAACCCACTACACATAAACCTCTTGCAACTCTAAATCTCTACCAATGGCACCCAAAAGAGCCCGAAGATCACAAGGACCAAGCACCCAAGCCCCTGCATCTAGCGATTCTTCCTCGATTGGTGAGGTTGAGTTCACCTCCGATGGTGCACGAACCGAGTTTCAACGGCTTATGAATAAGTCGATAGTTAAGGAGAGGGGATTCTTACCCACGGCGGAAGATGGTGAGCTTTTGAACATGATTCAAGAACAGGGTTGGGAGTCTTTTTGCGAGGCTCCGGAGGCGGTTCCCTTGGCTATTATTCGAGAGTTTTATGCTAATGCCAAGGAGAATCGCGATGGATTCACGGTGGTGCGAGGAATCCGTGTGGATTATAGTGCGGAGGCGATCCGTAGAGTGATTGGGGGGCGTGCCAAGCGCCGTAATGAAGAAGATTGGGTTGTTGAGAGGATTGGGCGTGCCAAACGCCGGTTTGATGATGATCCGGTTGATCTTGAGCGGTTGGTGTATGATATGTGTGTGCCGGATACGACTTGGAAGATGACGGCACCTCCTTTGCCGGCACATGTTTCTTTTCCAGCAGCCGCGTTAAACCGGTATGCGAAGGCGTGGAACGCCTTCATCTGTGCTAACATCATGCCATCTTCACATGGGCATGAGGTGACGGTGGATAGAGCTATTCTGCTCTTTGGGATTGTCTCGGGCAAGTATATTGATCTGGGACATGTTATTCATCAGGGGATTCTGAGGTTCTTACAGGGAGGAACCACTGGTGCCATTCCATATGGCACAATTGTTACGAAGCTCTGTCGATCAAGCGGTGTTCGTTGGCCAGCCAACGAGCAATTACAGTTGCCAGCAGCACCTATTGATCATTCGGCGATCAGTCGGATGACGGAGTGGGATGGAGGAGTTCCCCACCCTCGAGGCCTCGGGTACATATATGATGAGATGCCAGGGGGACGTCCAGCATTTATTAGGAGGGAGCAGACTAGAGCTTCTGGAGCTGGTACTTCTCAGACGGAGAGGAGCTCCGAACCGATGGGAGATGTTCATTATCACCGACTAGCGAGACGGATGGACACCATGCATGACATCCACCAGAGGTTTGCGTTTGACTTGACACAGGCTCTAGGTAGTGCTTTCCAGGCACAGGGGGTCACAGTTCAGTAGCCAGTATTCGGAGCAGGGATGCAGTATCCTCCACCTGATTCACCTCCAGCAGAGGAGGGGGAGGACTCGGACTCCGAGTAGGTATGTGGGTGCTCTAGCCTTTTTATCACTTTCAATGGGGACATTGAAAATTTTAAGTTTGGGGGTGGTAATCTAAGGAAGAGCATATTATTATGTAGTTTATTATTGCATGTGTTAGTTAGTTCATGTAGTCCACGTTTTTTTCTATTTTTCTCATATTTTTTTTATTTTACATGTTAAGTGGTAATTGTCGTAGTTAGTATCACGAGCATTTGCATGAATTATGAAGTTAAGCCAAGTTAATTGCCTATGATGAGTTATGTACGTAGTTCTTGATTAGTAATTTCAATTGCAATGCTAGGTTAGTACTTGGAAATTGCCTGTGTTGGAAATTGTAATTCACATATGTTCTTGAGATAGGATTTAGACGAAATTCCATGAATTCTAGGATTGAATTGAGCACCCTTCAGCTTAGGTCTGTAAATCTTAAGTTTGGGGGAACTGAGAAGTAGATATACCTTTCTAGAAAAAAAAATTTATAGAAAAAAAAAAAAAGAGAAAAAAATAGTAGTAAATAAATTCACTAAATAAAAAAATAAGTGGTAGAATTAACTAGGTTGAGCTCATTAGTACTCGAGTAATTAAGTCTGAGGGGACTTTGTGCCTAACAACCTAATGCCCTTCGTGGTTTGGGATTGTTGACCCAACGCTCGCTACATGGGTACTAGTGCATAAATCTTTAGGGATCTCAACCATTGCACAGTTAAATAAAAAACTAGAATAGAGTGAATAATTGGTGTGTGAAGTCTTGTGGTGTTCGTAACGCATTTACACTGCGAAGCGCTCTGACCTTAGACCGAGCAATTAATCGCCAATAAAAAGAAAAAAAAATATAGTGAATAAATAGAAGGGTGTGGACATTCTTTGGGACCTTGGCTTTTAGTTGGACTTGAGTGACGGGGTGTTAGTTTTAAACTTTTGCGATTCTTGATTGGGATTCTGTGGGAGTAGTAGTTTTTGTCTTGTCTCAATATAAGAGCATGCTTGCACACATTGGCACTCCACACTTGTAAATGGAAGAGTAATTGACTTGGTAGCGAAAGAAGTGAAATTCGAGAACATTAGCACAATCTGAGGTATTATAATTGGCAAGGCAATTACTTTATAGTTTACTCATTCATCACGTAGTTGCATTCATGCATTGCATTGTATTATTGTATAGTGTCGTTGACGCTTGAGGACAAGCATCAGTTTAAGTTTGGGGGTGTGATAAGTGGTATTTATACGCACTTATAGGCCTTCATTTCCACTTAAATTGATTGATTGTACTTAAGTGTTTAGTGTCTTTTGATGTGTTTTTAGTGTTTTTCTGTGCAGGTCACGAGTTGAGGTGATGAAGTGATTTTCTATCATTTTAGGTTGTTTTTGGTGCATTATTTGCAAGAATAGAGAATTGTGGATTCATCGCGACTTGGGATTTTGTGGGTATATCTTCTACAAACCCTCACGAGAGCACACTCGTCCACTAGAGCTATCTAGGGGTTTAAAGGGCTTGTTGCATGTGCTAAATGCAACCATGATCACCTACGGAAGTGGTACTAGAGCGAGGAAGGACATGCACGCGAGAACGAGCTGAAAAACGAAGAATTGGGCTGCCAGTGGCAGACAGTAGCGCGCCCGCGCTAACCTCTAGCGCGCCCGCGCTACCTACTGCTGCCACTAGCGCGCCTGCGCTAGTTTAGCGCGGCCGCGCCCTCCAGAAGTGTTCCGGGCCGATTTTTACAGCTTTTCTGATGGATTTTCGCAGCGGTCGAGGCCCGGTTGACTTGGTCAATTTATTTTATTTTCTCGTGTGTAAAACCCTAGCCTCCAAGTAGTTTTCGTAGAGAACAATATCATAGTTTAATTTTTATCGAAGCACATTATCAGTTTGTATTGGATCGTTCTTCGCGAGGAAGTGACAGTTTCGAGCGAGATCGTGAACATCAATTCTGTAATGTTGTGATATTTATTATTAATTCAAGCATTTTTATTCCATTTAATTCTTGTCTTTTCTTTATCATATTTTCATTAGAACCCATGATGTCGATTAGTTCGATTATGAACTAACCGCCTTCATGGGATTCTAATGGACTTATCGATGTAGTCTAGCGAAGAATATTACTTGTTTGATTGTGTGACGTACGTTGGTTTCTTTGCATGAGCCGTGCTTATTCTTCTTAGGAGCGTAGCTAACTTCTAAGTTGTTTGTTAATTCTTTCTGAAGCGAGAGTGGATGATTGAATTTAGAACTATGCCATGTAAACATAGGATTATGTGAATGAAGCATAATTTGTGGTAGACTTGAACTATTTTTATCACCCTGTGTAATCACGATAGACGACCTGTTATTAAACCTCTCTGCTTACACTACCGCTATAGAGATATAGGGTCTGAGCTTTGTTGGTGTCCATGAAATTTCTGTCTTAATTGCGGATTTTGATTGGTAGGATATGTGTGCAACGAGAGTTGGCATGTATTACTTTCGTGTTGTCTGATTAGGATCAACAGTCGCATGTTAATCAGTAATTTCAATTCTAGATGAATTCGATAATGAAGTTAGAATCCCATGTGTTTTCCTATTCTGAATTTGATTAGTAGATTTAGTTATTAGTATAAAAGAACCCATCCTTGTTAATTGTCTTGGCAGTGAAATTTGCTCATACATTGTTGCATAGGTGCGTATTCTTAATTCACCAGTCTCTGTGGGATCGAACTTAATATATTACTTGTGATCACGTGCGCTTGCGTGTAGATTTTTGCGAACAGTTGCCATCTCCATAAGAAACACTTGGGCCAGCTTTCTCCACAAACTCTTACAGCAGGGCCTTGTTTCCAGTCATGTGTCCTGAACATCCACTGTCCAAGACTAGGATATTCTTCCTGTTGCCCTGCAATCACAAAGACCACTAATTGTTAGTTTTAGGGACCCAGACTTGCTTGGATCCCTTGGCCTTATTAAGTTTGTTAGCTTTTGCAGCGGAATTATTATTATCAGAGTTTGAGCTAACAGACTTTGGAACAGAGTTTGTACTAGAAACAGATTTTGTACTTGCAGAGTTTTTATTAACCTTTTTCAAAGAAGGTTTCAATTGATAATAATCATAATACAAACTATGATATTCTTTGCAAGTATAAATAGAATGCCATAAACTACCACAATGAAAACATGGATCTTGTGGTTTATATCTAATACTACTTTTTCTAACTCCAGACTTTGTAGGTAAGGAGTTAATGTCCTTGTTCTTCCTGCAAAAATTAGCAAGATGATTAGTATTTCCACAGTTATGGCATGTCTTCCTAGGTGCATTTGGAATAGGCATGTAGTTATTACTCTTGTCTATTCCAACCTTGCCATTTCTATTTTTCCTAGGCTCCTTGTCTTTGTTATCAGACTTTACCTCTTTAAGCTTATGCTTAAGCTGTTTCTGAGTCATCAGTCCTATGTTAACCTGTTTGGGCTTATCAGATTTTAAATTGTTGTTAATCTCTGATTCTGGTCTACTCTGTTTAGACTTAGAGGATTCAGCAACAAATTTAACAGGTTTAACCTTAGGTTTTTCAGTTTTAACAAACTCTGTTTTTGATGACTCAGCTTCTGAGTTATCAGTGTAACCTAGTCCCTTCTTCCAGTTTCCACTACCTAAGATATCCTGAGTAGTTTTGCCTAAATTAGTCCATGTCTTAATAATATCCCTTTCCTTAGCAAGTTCTGATTGAAGAGATGCATACCTCTTTAATAGTTCATCTTTGACAATGACAGCATCATCTCTCTCTTTCTGAACTTCTAACATCTGAACTAATTCTTTTTCTAGATAATCATTCCTTTTCTTTACACTTAGAGTTTCAGATTTTAATCTTTCATTCTCTAAAGTCTGATCTCTAAAGCTGATATGCAAAGTTTTAAGGAACAATCTTAACTCAGTTATATCTTCAGTATCAAAGGCAAGAGTAGAATGAGGTACCTTAGCAGTAGATTCAGAGTTGTTGTCAGTGTTTGCCATCAGAGCATAATTGACTTCTTCCTCTGAATCAGATGTATCTGTCCAATTTCCTTTCTTGGTGATAAAGGCTTTTTCCTTTTCTTTCTTGGCTTTCTTGCATTCAGATGCAAAGTGACCCTTTTCACCACAGTTGAAACAGGTATACTTGTCAGCTTTTCCAGCTTTTCCTTCCTTGCCCTCATTCTTCCTGAAGTTCTTCTTATTATAAACTCTGTCAGAGTTTCTGTCTTTCCTTGAGAAACTTTTGCCTTTGTTGAACTTTTTGTAAGCCAACTTCTTGAAGCTTTTCACCATCAATGCTGCTAACTGCATCATCTCATCATTACTGTCTTCAGAGTCTGAGGGAACATCAGAGTTTGAGTCATCAGAGTTTGATGACTCAATGTCAGACTTTGTGACATGAGCTTTTCCTTTGCTCTTAGCAGCTTCCTCTTGAACTTTTAGAGCAACAGACTTTGATTTGCCTCCATGACGTTTGCTCCTCTGCTCCATCTCAAGTTCATGAGTCTTCAGTCTTCCAAAAACATCATCAAGAGACATTTCTCCAAGATCAAGATTGTCTCTTATTGTAGTGACTTTTAAATCCCATTTTTCAGGAAGAGCCAGAAGGAATTTGAGGTTTGAGTCTTCAAGATCATATTCCTTGTTCACCAGAGATAAGTCATTCAACAGTTTGACAAATCTGTCATACAGATCTGTCAAGGACTCACCAGATTTTGAGTCAAAGTGCTCATACTCCTGTGTAAGGATGGTTTTTCTGTTCTTCTTGATGGCTTGAGTTCCCTGACATCTGGTTTCCAGAGCATCCCAGATTTGTTTAGCAGTTTTGCACCCAATCACCCTATTAGACATTGCATTATCAAGGGCACTGTGCAGAAGGTGTTTCACCTTTGAGTCTTTACCAATTGACAAGATGTCCTCAGGGGTATAATCTTTCTTGTCTTTTGGAACCATCTTCTGAGGTTCATCTCCAAGCCTAACAGAGAGCTTGGTGGGCATATGTGGTCCATCATAGATCCTGTCAAGGTATTCTGGATCGACAGAGTCTAGAAATATAATCATTCTCTCTTTCCAGACTGGATATTCAGATGCCTTAAGGACTGGAACTCTAAAAGACGAAGCTTGTGATTTTTCAGACATGATTGTGATTAAGATCTCACTGTAGTTATCTTAACAGACCTGGCTCTGATACCACTTGATAGGTCCTATAAACTTACAATATTAGTTTATATAATGAACACAATCAATCACACAGAATAACAATATAAGAGATTGAAAGCAGTAAACTCTTATTCACAAAGCTTAATCGGTTACAAAAACTCTCTCAGTGATTTATATATTATCACTAAGAGCTGCTAGGGTTCTGTAAAATATACTCGATAACTCAACTCGTATAGAGTAACCCTAATCTGTGTCTATATATACACAGTTACAAAATCAATCTCTGATTTGATATCCTATAAATCAGCTATGTATTCTATCAATCAAAGATTGCTACTGTTTTCTGTTTGGTTTCCATAGTCAGCAAATCACTCCTCCGCTTCTATCCTTCCTTGAAGTATATCAGCTTCTGAGCTCTTTCCACGTGTAAACTCTGACGAGTCTTGACTATGTAAACTCTGATCAGACTTTATTAAACTCTGGTCAGACTTTATTAAACTCTGATCAGCTTCCAGCTTAAACTCTGATCACTCCTGTTCTAAAACAAACTTTAAGAACATTAGTAATCATCAATTATATCTAACAGTGTCATCAACGGCTATCACTCATCCGTTGACGAATGTGACTTCACTAGCAATTGACACTCAATTGGATCATCTTGTTGTTACTAAAGCTGCTAGTGAAGAACACATCATTGTAACTGCACTCCTAGGATTGAGATATGGTGAGTTAGAGGAGAGGTTGCTTCAAGGGCGTGCAAAAGGAGAGAATGAGTGTGAGAGACTAGAGAATTCTTCCACCCAGGAAAAAGGAGAGGCCACCTTGGTAGGTGAATGTGAGGGTATGGTGAGCCAGGGTGAGACCCTGATGCAAGAACGGAGAGATCAAGAGAGAAATCACTAGTACAAAAATGACTTTTTACGTCACCCCTTTTACGTCGCACATAATATTAACTGACGTATATATTACTAATATACGATGGTTTATCCTAAAAGCGACGTATATTTCCTTTTTCTGTTAGTTATTTACGTCGGCTTAATAAACAACCGACATATATTCTAATAATAAATGACGGTTTGCTGGAATGCCGACATATAAAATTAGTTTTTACGTCGGTTTTCTCTTCACCGACATATAAAATAATATGTTTTTACGACGTATGTCTATGAACCGACGTATAAAATTTGTTACGTGTGTCGCCAGTTTTCTAGCCGACGTATAATACATATATACTAATTAAAAAAAAGAAATATAACTAATTCCTATTTTTCTTTTCTGAAGCCGCACACTTTCTGGCCCTAATTTCTATTCTAAACACACTGCGCGTTCTACACACCAAGAAGCCAAATTAGGTTCTCAATCCCTAAAAACTGCCATCTTCATCATCGAGCATCTCCAGATCTTCAATTAAGCATCTCTTTCATACACATACAGACTCTATATATACAAATATAACATCATCACAATAGGAATCTTGACCCTGGTAGTTCTCCATTGCCAAACTTTCATCACACCGGCGTCAAGCAAATTGTCGGAGGATTTCGGGAATCTCTCAACCTTTGTAGTCCTCGTACTCTCTCTCTCTCTCTCCCCCCCTCCCTCCTCCTCTGTTTCCCACTGGTTCTTACTATATGCACTAATTTTTATCCTTTTTTTGGTTCTTATTGTGCCTGTTAAAGTTTTCCTTTTTTATGTTCTTATTACTGTGTTCTTATTCTTAGATATTTATCCTATGTTTATAGGATACTCCAGCTTTATATATTTGATTACATAGCTAATTGATGGTCCGGTTTTCCGATTCCCATTTTTTTGTGTATGTATATCCTGTAAAGATTTCATGACATGGAATGTAGGAATTTAAAGCCTAAAGGCATAATTTTTTTTAGTAAAAGTGGATAATAATTGTAAAAGAATGCTTAAATTAGGCGCAAGTCATTAAATATTTTACAGGAGTCACCAACAAATACAAAGAAATAATCTGCTTGTTTTCTGTTAATTGTTTAGTAATTGGTCATAAAGTGTTATCAGGGAAGTGACCATTTTAAAAGTAGCATAAAATTGCAAGCTATTCTCACACTAACTTGAGACATTTTATAATATATAGGTGTAAGGCCTGGTTCGTTGAAGACATCGTATCCCTGGTTTAAGAAATTTTAGACTATTAATTGTTTCACGGTTATATGTGTGTGCTTTTATGTTGTATAATGTTCTTACATCCGAAACAGGAATAAGAAATTTAAAGTGTTTATGGTTTATTTAAGAATATTGGATCAACTTGTTTGATTCTATGTATGTGTTTCTAAACCAACTATATTACTAGTTACTGATTAGTAGGATATGTACAGGTAGTTTAAAATTTCAAATAAGAAGGATTATAGATTAGGTTTCTAAATAGTACTTGTCCAGACTTTAGGAATACTAGCCAATTCAGTTTCATACTAATATCTAGCTAGTAATAGATTTAGTAATATTTAGTAATAGATTTTCTGTATTAACAGTGCTCTATTTCCGCATTAAATTAAGTTTACTTATTGTTTGTACTCTGCACTATTAAAATTTTATTGTTGCAGTGTTAATAATACCTTGCATAAAAAACAACGCATAATTATGTTAAAATTATTAATGCATCATTCTTTTCTATAGAAAAACAACAGCCTAGTTTCTTGCCTAAGCCACAATCACAATTTTTTTCTTTTTTGTTTGTATTTGTGGTCGCTCCTTCCTGTTTCTTTGAAAACTGGTATTCGGACAGTTTCCGACTGGCTAATCCTCCTGTGTCAGAACTAAACCAAAGTAAAATAGTGTTTTCTTCTTTCCAATAATGCATTCAGCCTCATTTTCGTTACATGTCTCAAAGCAAGGTGTTGACAATGTAAGGATTCCTAGCCCCTATAGTGAGATGTTGTGTGTCATTTTTACAATAATAGCTTTATATATGAATGCACAAATTGATTACATAAATTACTTACAATGATATCAATAAACAGGAGAATAGGTTGTGACACATGACACGGGATGAAGAGGATCCATCGCGGGTACCGTTAAGGAGTAACATGCCAAAGGCCTTAAAATGGCTAGTTGAAAGCTGTCAAGCAGGAGATTTACTGGTTTTCCTGGAGCCAAGCTTCATGGCATCATAGACTGATGTTTCATCAGAAATTAGTGATATGTATAGATCAGGAATTTATACTCATTGGTCATTGCAGACGTGTTTACAAATTTGTAATAATAAATATTTAATTTTATTTATCATGGTGTTAAGAATTTTTTTGGCAAGTTCAGTATAAATTTAGATATATATATATATATATATATATGTATGTATGTATATTATTTACGTCGGTTAAACAAATACCCGACGTAAAAGGATAACTAATATACGTCGGTCTTCAGAGGTTTTACATCGGTTGTAGGACTTTTATATGTCGGTCTTTCAGAACAATATACGTTGGTGTTGTACTCATTTACGTCGGTTTTATAGCGACATATATTTAGTATTATACGTCGCACTTTTAACCGGCGTAAAAGACAGTTATTTTATACGTCCCCCTTCCTTACATCGCCATTTAGACGACGTATAATGTACAATTTAACCGACGTAAAAAGTCAATTTTGTAGTAGTGAATGCAGGTACTATAAAAATAAGGGAGGAACCTACTATGAATGCTCTGGATTCTACACAATTTACTCATGACAATCCAGTCTATCCAGTTTTGGCTGAGCAATTTAATATCCAAGCATAGGAAGCACTAGGTTTTCAATCATAATTATTCAGCTGGTGATTCTGAGAAGGAAGTATTGAGGCAGTACAAGAGAGCCATGGAATGGGAGGATGATGAAGACCGCATGAAGAAGACACTAATTATGTTTGTCAAGGATAACTTGAGGCTTTACAAGTCTCATTTTAACCAAGTCACGCAAGAAATTCAAGACCTGAAGTCTTCTATGACTTCCTTGAAGGTGGAAAATTGGAAAAATCTAGAAGACAGGGTTCCCATGGGCACAATTTCGAGACTGAGGTCAAGGCTAGAACATGAGCCAATCTTGAATGCTTCTATTGCCATGCTGGATAGGAGGGTGACACGGATGGAGGGTCAACTCAATCGGGTAAAATCATCAGAAGCTATTTCTCTCACTGTTCCAGGCTCAAGGCATTCCTAATCCTCCATTGCTTGATGCTAACAAAAAGGGGGAGAAGTCTACAACAGAATCTTCTACTATTGCTGCTACAAGTACACAACCATCTTCCAACCACTAAAGCTTCAAGAAAAAGAGAAGGAGCCTATTGCAGGACTTCTCAAGCAAACAGAGTCAACTGCACATGGGGAGTCCAAGTAAACAGAGTCAACTACACAGGGGGAGCTTGTTATAGTCTCAACTTCTCTTCCTCCTGTGGCTGAAGAAGGAAAGGAAGAGAAGAAGAAGGAGCCACCTAAAGTTTCCTCTGAAAGTGGTTCTATGAAAAGCATCAAAACAAGAGGTGAGTCTTCTCATTTAAATGAGTCTAGACCTTGCATTGTTCATTCCCCTTCTCCAAAGAAGCCTCATGGAAAGAATAAATTTGTTAAGGATTTTCGAATGCCTAAGATTAACAAGTATAAGCTGCTTGATCTTGCTAGTCATATGGGAAAATTCGGAAAGAAATGGGATGAAGATGAAAAAGAGAAAAAAGAACAAGAAAAGGCTGAGAAAGAAAAGGTTGAGCGAGAAAAGAAGGATGTTGAGGAAGGAAAGCCTGTAAAGCCAAAGCTGTTTGTTGGAAAATTAGCTCATGATAGCTTGTGGAGATCTGAGTTTGCATTTATTACAAGGAATGATCAAATTATTTGTGTTCCACCTGGACACCCCTTGTACTCAAAAGCCAAAGAAGATGAAGAGGAAAGGCTAAAAGGATCCATCATAGTTGATGATGCTTAGTTTCAAAGATTTATTGAACAGTTTCAAGCTGAACTGGATGATGAGCTGAGAGATGAATTGGGTGAAGAATCTAATCTAGCTCTTCAACAGCAAATTCTGGATGAGGCAAAGAAGAACTTAAAATTTTAAGAGTAAGAAAAAGAAGCAATCAAATCTAGAAGTTGAGCAGCTAGCAAAAAGGTCAAGACAAAAGGAGAGAACCAAAAGGTCAGATAGACAAGCTGAAATTCAAAAACCACCTTCTTCAACTTGTGATTTTCCATAATTCAATATCAACCCTGATGAGATTAAAGAGGAGCCTGTGGAGTTTGATTTGTCAAAAATGAATTTTCCTAAAATATTTATATCCAAAGAAGATGAGATGGCTGACTCTCTTGGATCTAAGAAAAATAAATCTTTTTCAAGAACAAAAGTCATGCAAGTGCAGATTAGGGAGAAGAAGCATGGTAATCCTAAGAGATTTGATCTCGTTGGGCCAGTTCATGTACAATCTCCAACTAGAGAAGTTGTAATTCCACCTGTACTTGAAATTGTCAAGATTCCAAAGTCAAATTTTGCCTATGCCTTTCACATTAGTGAACAACCTCCCATTGAGCTGTACCTAAATGAACTGGAATGGGTAAAGGTTTTGCAAACAACTAACAGATATCCTGAAAGGTTGGAGTTTCACTATAAAACTGGACCCAGGATCATTCGGCCTTTACAAAGAATTCTTGATCAAGACTACTATGCTCTCATTAAGACTGTTTATATGAAGATGGATACCAATAGTGCATTTGCAAATGGCGTGATTCTAAGGAAGTTTGAAGAAATTCAAAGAAGCTGGAGCAATCCAACAGACCCACCATTAAGATTGTCCCTCCCTGAAACGGGCAAAATAATTCATGATCAACCTTCAAGGTTAATGACATTCAGGGATGAACAAGGAATAAAAGATTCTTTAGGTTGAAGGATCGTGCTAAGGTTAATGACACTCTTCCATGCTGAAGAAGCTCAAACAAAAGATTCCTGAGGAAGCTGACTTCATTCTAGATCTGCAAAGAGAGATCAATATCAAATTGGAAAAACAAGGGAAGAAGTGGTTCAGCAAAAGGATTGAAGACAAAGCAAGAGAAAAGAAATGAATCTAATTTGCTCAGTCTAGAGGAGCACTTCATCTCTACTATACTCTCTTTTCCCCTTGCCATTTATACTCTTGCAATCTTATTCAGTTCAGTTAAAAATCTTTGTAATGTTCTATGGTAGTATGTTTTGTTATCATCAAGCACCCAGATTTAAATCTGAAATTTCTTAACGGATATAAATAGGGGGAGATTGTTAGGAATATGTGATGATTGATGATATAAAGTTGTTTTATCTTGTACTTAGTTAAATTCCAATGCAGATAATCAATGGCTACCATACTTTTAGTAGTAGCAATTTATCTGATAACTCTTCAACGGCTGATGTGGTACTATAACAAAACTATAGTATCTTAATCTTAGCAGTTGATAGAAAAATTAGTGATCAGCCTGTATAGCAATTGTTCTATCAATGGATGTATAGATAGGGTGGCATAATTGTAAATATTTGGAGTCATGTAATCTGTACAAGTGAAGTGAAGATCAATTGCTAATCAAAAGCATCAATGGCTGAATAAATAATCTATCAACGGCTACATCTATCCTATCAATGGCTAATCAAGTTAAGCTATCAATTGATGATTCAAGAAGCTATCAACGGCTACATCCTTACTAGCGGTTGATGACTACCAATTGACAGTTACAAGTCAAGTAAAAGACAAAAGGCACGTGGGTTGATGAGAAAGGTGTTGCACCAGTTTTGGAAGGTAAACCAAAAGTAGTTTAGTCAAATATTGAGAACCTCGAAGCCTACCATTTTTAGCAAAGCAACAAGAATTTCAAGCTGCCAAAAGTACTATCAAGTCCAAGAAATTTAATATTTGTACCAGTTAAAAAAGGAGTAGGTTTATACTTTTGCAGACTAGCTTAGTTTGTAGTAGTATATATTCACATTGTAATTTTCATATCATTGTATCCAAACACTGAGAACCGAAGAGCAAACCACTAGTAATAGCAAAAAACAAATTGTAAGCTTCTGCTCTTCATTCTTTAGTAAGCAGCCAAGTAATATTTACTTGGGAGGCTGTTAATAGAAAAATCTCTCAGGTGGACTAAACAACCCACCTGAAATTTTAAGATCCTTGTTCTTTAAATTTCTGTTTATCTTTTTATTATCTCTTGTGTTTTGAATATAATCTGTTAGGCAAAAATAGTTCAAAATTTTTGTAGATTGTATTCAACCCCCCTTCTACATTTTATATTATTGTTTGCATTGTCAAATAACATATTTATTATTATGTAAAAGTAAATATGAAATTTTTTAATTTAATTTAAAATTATATTCATAAATATGAAAAACTTATAATTGTATTTAAAATTATATTCATATTAAAATAATGTATAAGCAAATATTATAGAATTAGAGTTGTGATAAGAGTCTGAGATTGTATTAATGAAATATGTTTATAATTAATAAGAAATGAAAATTATTATATTATACAAATAATATAATTTTACTAATGAATTCAAAATTTGATATGTGTGACATCAAATGGAGAATTCCTCATAAAAGTCATCCTTTTGTCCCGAAGCACTTCTATTTGAGGATCGCGTTTAATACGTATTTTAAAATTCTTATAAAATATAAATGGGAAGTTATCGGATATGCCCTTTTTTAAGCTTTTTATTGCAAACTTACTACTTCATAAATCTAATTGCAGATTTACGTTTTTAGTAGGAAAAAAGAGATGTAAATTGCATTAATACGGTACTTCCATTCTATTGTTTAAACTCATCGTCCCTCTCCTCATTTACTCTTTGTCTCAATCTTCTTCCACCCTCTCCCCATATCCTCTCTTTCTCTCTCCTCTATCTCCATTTCCTCACTTTCCTTTTTCTCTATCATTGCTCTCTTTCTGTCTCGCATTGTCTTGAAGAAAGCGAAGGATTCCGCCGATTATTGGGATCGGAGTTTCATCATCGGCGACGAGCGACGGCGATTGTATCGCCAGTCGGCAGAGGATGAGTGTGGCAACGACGAGAGTGACGAAGAAGAGGATGCTAGTGTTGAGTCATTTCATGTTGTAGTAGAGATTCATTAAATTTGATTTCATAATTGGTCGCTGAGTGTGTGAGAAATCGAGAGGGTCAGGGGTTTTAATTAGTATGGTGGTGTGTGTGGTGATGTCCTAACGAGGTTGAAGGTTGGTTGCTTTTAGTTGATTTCTAGTTTATTGTTTTAGTTGCTTCTGAGATTGTAATGTTTATATTAGTATTAGCCCTGCAAGGTATTCATTTGTTTGTCTTTGCAACCAGTTGCAACTTATTATGTAACTAAATGTAATTTTCAAAAAAAAAAAATCAAAGTAGCATTTCTGGTTGCATACATGGTAGCTAGCAGTTGCAGATATGGTTGCATATGCAACCACCGTATTTTTGCAACTATTTTTTAG
This sequence comes from Daucus carota subsp. sativus, assembly GCF_001625215.2. NCBI lineage: Eukaryota > Viridiplantae > Streptophyta > Magnoliopsida > Apiales > Apiaceae > Daucus > Daucus carota. Next base: position 8,766,268 of record NC_030386.2, on the reverse strand, counting down.
AATATAGTATTCTTGCAATTTGTTTCAAAAAGTGATAGTATTTTTGCAAAAATTCTTTTAAACTTGGTTATTTATGAAAAAAGCCCAATATAATTTTATAAATTATTTAATTTTATATATCATTAAATTTTAATATTTAAATATATTTCATATGTAAGTTCAAGTTCATATAGTAATACAAAAATATTAGAATATTAAAGTACCAGTCATAATTTTTAGTTTAATCATAATTAATATTTTTGATTATCCAAATTTATATATAATGTATCATTTATAAGTAGTGTTAAACATAATTATTATTTAAATATTAATATTTTTCAACTTTAACCTGCATTAAGATTAATGTTCTGCTTTTTGAGTTATATTGTAGAACATTGATTTATAAAAGTAATTGTATTATGATGTTTATATTAGAGAATATAATCTACGTGTTTTTGGATGTTTATAAATATTGTATAACAAAAAGTTAAAACTATATTATATTTATTACTTAAATATTCTAATATCATTGTATATTCCATAAAACGTGATCCTTTATATTATATACTTATATATGATAAGCATAAGGAGATAATTTGGTTGCACGGCCGGTTAGTCGTCTTACTGCCATAAGCTTATCATCCGTTCGTTCGATCGTATATAGAACATATAAGCACCGTTAGATTAAAACAAAATTATGTTCTATTCTATAAAACAACTATATCTACTTGCATATTTATGATTCCTTTTCTTAATCCAAAACATATTCTATCTTTCACATGTTTATGATTTTTTAATCCAAAACAAATATTTCCTATCAGTTTTAATTGTAGAAGTATAAAAATCACACAGTCACAAAACTATTTTTATCTAATATATTATCTTAAACAACATACTTATTAAAAAAATAATATTATGCACAATATTAATATTAATAAGGCGAATTTATGTGGGGAACGAACACAAAAACCATTTCTTAATCCAAAACAAAAATTTTACCTTTTGCTTGCATGTTTATGATTCTTTTTCTTAATTCAAAACAAATTATGTTTACCAATTTTAATAATAGAACCATATAAATTTTTATAAAAATAAATAAATAACTTTAGGAATAGAACCCTGCGACACAAATACACATCAACAAAAAAAATTAACAGAAAGACGTGAAATTATTGTAATAAAGTTGATATTACATACAAAATTCTCCCATACAAATAAAAATTAATCAAAAATACTATACCAACACATTGGACAACACCAAAACCTTTCCGATATAAAACTGGCCAAGATCTTGAACATAAATCGCTATACATAGGCTTACTAATTTCTCCTCTCATCTTTGTAAAAATCCTTTTTTAAAATTTTGTTAATATCAAAAGAAGAATATATCAGAGGAACAAAAGACGAGCATACGATTTCATGAAAAATATTTCAAAAGACACATAAAAGAATAACAAAGAGATCATAATAAATGATGTTGCGAATAATGTAACAATGCTACCAAATAAACACGAAGACAAAGGTCAAAATCAAGACGTGATCAAAAACACAGACAAGAGGTTAGTACTGCAGAAATAATACTACCTTAAAAATAATATAATTTCATATTTTGTTTTTATTTAATTTAAAATTATAATTTATTATTGATAAGTAATTTTTTTCATCATTTTAAAAGTATTAAGAATAGAATTTATAAAACAATTAAAAGAGTCACGTGCATTTGCACGGATTACAAGCTTATATATCTTAGAGGGGTGTATCGGATTGGGATTTTAAAGCATGTTTTTGTTTTTATGAAATCCGAGGGTATTCAATTGGGATTGTTTGAAATCCATTAAAATCTTGAGGTATTCAATTGGGATTTTAAATTATGCTACAAAATCTGGTGGTATTCAATTGGAATTTTAAATTATGCTTTAAAATCTGATGGTATTCAATTGGGATTGTTTAAAATTCATTAAAATCTGATGGTATTCAAATGCTGATGGATTTTTTTTCATTTCATAAAATGATGGATTTTGTGGCATTCTTCGGTGTATTTTAAGTTTTTTGAAATCCCATCAAAATCAATGGGATTTTGAAGCATTGTACCTAAATCCCATCAACTCTGCGACATTTTATCAAGAATCCGCACAAAATCAAAATCCCATACAATCCACTAAAATCTATAGACAAAAAACAATCTATTAAAATCCCAATCGAATACACCCCCATTAAAATAAGAGGGGTGTATTTGATTGGGATTTTAATGGATTGTTTTTAGTCTATGGATTTTAATGGATTGTGTCTGATTTTGATTTTGTGCGGATTCTTGATAAAATGTCGCAGAGTTGATAGGATTTAAGCACAATGCTTCAAAATCCCATTGATTTTAATGGAATTTCAAAACTGAAGAATGCCACAAAATCCATCATTTTATGAAATGCAAAAAAATCCATCAGCATTTGAATACCATCAGATTTTAATGGATTTTAAACAATCCCAATTGAATACCATCGGATTTTAAAGCATAATTTAAAATCTCAATTGAATACCACCAGATTTTGTAGCATAATTTGAAATCTCAATTGAATACCTCAAAATTTTAATGGATTTCAAACAATTTCAATCGAATACTCTCGGATTTCATGAATGCAAAAAAATGCTTTAAAATCTCAATCCAATACACCTGCAAGTATAAGTGATCAATCCATTAAAAAACATATAAATGATTCTGATATCAATTTTCCGTTATTACCCGAAACACTCCAAAATGTCGAATATATCATACAGTACAATTTTACGTTATTGCACGGAACTCCAAAATATCGAATATATTATAGAATAATCAACTTTCATTTTAAGCGATTGCAGCACTATTTTACTACTATAAGTTGAAGACACATAGCGGCGTGTGTCCACCCACCCTGCTCCCTGTTAACTGTGTGTTTTTAGTGTGTGTAATCTCTGTCGTCCTCCCCTGTTCCCATGGCCATGGCCGCCGCCGCCACTCATCTACACAGTCTGTCACTAGCGCCACAAAAACCCCATTTGTTCATCTGCAAAACCCCGTATCAAAGACCCCTCTTCTCCCTCTCTAAAACCCTAACCCCAATCCCCCCACTCTCTAAAACCCTTGTCACAGCTCTCTCAAACAACCCCATTTCCACCTTTGTGACGTCCAATAATCATGACCCAGATGATGATTTTGATGAGAAACCCCGAGAAGAGTGCGGTGTTGTGGGGATTTATGGGGACCAAGAAGCCTCAAGACTCTGTTATTTGGCTTTACATGCGTTACAACATCGTGGCCAAGAAGGGGCTGGAATTGTTACTAATCATGACAATGTCTTGCATTCTGTTACTGGAGTTGGCCTTGTTTCTGAAGTGTTTGATCAATCGAAGCTCGATCAGCTTCCGGGTGATTCGGCGATTGGTCATGTAAGGTACTCTACTGCTGGTGCTTCTATGTTGAAAAATGTACAACCTTTTGTTACTAGATATAGATATGGTTCTGTTGGTGTTGCGCATAATGGTAATTTGGTTAATTATGAAGAACTTAGGATTAAGCTTGAGGAAAATGGCTCAATTTTTACGACTAGTAGTGATACTGAGGTTGTTTTGCATTTGATTGCTATAAGTAAAGCTAGGCCGTTCTTTTTGAGGATTGTTGAGGCTTGTGGGAAGCTTGAAGGGGCTTATTCCATGGTGTTCTTGACTGAGGAGAAGTTAGTTGCGGTTAGGGATCCTTATGGGTTTAGGCCTTTGGTTATGGGTAGGAGGAGTAATGGGGCTGTTGTGTTTGCTTCTGAGACTTGTGCATTGGATTTGATTGAGGCTAGGTATGAGAGGGAAGTTGCACCTGGTGAGGTTATTGTGGTGGATAATACGGGAATTGAGTCTTCGCTTTGTTTAATGAAACATGTGGTGCCGAAAGCTTGTATCTTTGAGCATATTTATTTTGCTTTGCCTAATTCGGTAGTATTTGGGAGGTCTGTTTATGAATCCCGTAGGAAGTTTGGGGAAATACTTGCTACTGAGGCACCTGTTGATTGTGATGTTGTGATTGCTGTCCCGGATTCAGGAGTTGTAGCCGCTCTTGGTTATGCTACAAAAGCAGGGGTGCCATTTCAACAAGGGTTGATCAGGTCGCATTATGTTGGAAGAACTTTTATTGAACCTTCACAAAAGATTAGGGATTTCGGGGTCAAGCTTAAGTTGTCTCCGGTTCGAGCAGTTTTGGAGGGAAAGAGGGTGGTTGTTGTTGATGATTCAATTGTAAGGGGGACAACTTCCTCAAAAATTGTAAGGTTGTTAAAGGAGGCAGGAGCCAAAGAAGTTCACATGAGGATCTCAAGCCCACCTATAATTGCTTCTTGTTATTATGGGGTGGACACGCCTAGTTCCGAGGAGTTGATATCCAATAGAATGACTGTGGAGGAAATCAGGGACTTCATAGGGTCTGATTCGCTCGCCTTTCTGCCAATCGACAGCATGAAAGGATTCATGGGAACTGATTCTAAGAACTTCTGCTATGCTTGTTTTTCTGGGAATTACCCTGTGCTGCCCACTGGTAAAGTGAAACGAGTGGGTGACTTCTTGGATGATGGACTAAGTGGAAGTATTGATTCGTTTGATGAAGGATGGATCCATGGAACTAAAAATGAAGTTGGCAAGACTATAAACTCAGTGAAAGAGGAAGATGAAGTTGTTGCATAATTGATGCTTATAATGGTATGTAAAGCTGCTAGTCAGCAGAGGGCAGAAGCAAACATTTCGGGTTTCTACATGGGATTCAGGATGATGAGTAGTTTATTTAGTGTTACTGTAGGGAAGTCTTGGTTGGCTTTGTAATGTTTTTTCTGTTGTGGGGATTTTTTATGCAATGCATCAGTGTCATGATAAAATGTTGTATGAAAGATAAATCCTTATCATTTGGGCTTTGTTTTTGTTGTGAACTTTTGATTGTGTTCTGTGTGGCGAGTGTAACAGGTAAAGGCAGCATCAAAGTTACTGAGGTAATGACCTGAGGTTAACTTAAGATAATATCAGATGTCTATCACCTAAAACTGATGTTGATGAAGACAATAAACATGTTCAAAAAAACTTGCTCCTGAAATCAAGCTACATGATTTTCTAAAAGACTATAGAACAATGGCTGTTTGATTATCATCTTTGACAGTTTTTAAGATCTTATTATTGAGTTTACTCCATTTCTTGCATCAACGACTTGTAGCATTCGCTTGCTTGTAGATTGAGGCATTGATCAAAGAACTAAAAAGGAGTATTAGGAGCAGATCCGAGGTGGTCTCTCTATACGATTTTATCTTTCGAAAATCGTGGCCCAGCATCACCTCTTTGATTCTTGGCGTCTCCTTCGCCTCCATCATAAGAATTTTGCCGAGTTTTGTCTTTAGGCTCCGATCTCCTTCCTCGTCAGAATTCCGATCTGATGATGATTAACGGGTTTTATTTTAAAATCGGTAACATCATTCTTTTATTTTATTTGTAATCAAATTCTCTACGTCTCTTTAGAAGGTACATCTTTTTTTATGTTCGTTGTATGTTTTTCGTTTGTTTTGTTAGTTTTGTATAGTAGATGTACATTAGTGCATGTTTATTTTTCTTCTATTCTGATCATCTGATGTAGAGATAGTATATGGTTTTTTTAGGTGATTGGATTCATTTGTGAATTCGTTGAAATTTGTTCGGATTGGTTTTAATTTTCTATAGAGTTATTTATCAAAAAACCCAATCAACTTGTCATTTTTTTGCCAAAAAACCTTTAAACTTATGTTTTCATTAACAACTCCAATAAACTTTATTAAAATATATAAAAAATACAAAATAAACTATGGTTAAATCTGCCGATCTGACTTGTCAAGTATCTTTCTCTGATTTATATCTTTTTATACACGTGTGTGCCATGTCGTGCCTATTCGTAAATAATAATAATTTATCCTTTAATAATTTATAATATTCTAATTTCATAAACACATTGAATATATGTGGTTTCATCATCTTTATCAAAATTACGCTTATACAAACAAATTTGATATTATATAATTGCTAAATCCCGAAAATGATTAGAACTTCTCGGTGACTTTGATGTTCAGGATTATAGTCACGAGCAATCTGCAAGGCATGTATGTGATTTTGAAAGAGTCATGCACACATACTGGAGATATTAGAGTAGATTTTTGTTTCATCATCTTTTAGTTAATTTTTTTTAAAGATTTAGTAAAGTTTATTGGGGTTATTAGTGAAAAAAAAAAAGTTTCAAGGTTTTTTGGCAAAAAAAAGAAAAGAAAAGTTAGTTGAGTTTTTTGGTTAATAACTCTTTTCTATATGTGTTATTGGTAGTTCTTGATTGGTGGATGTGTTTAGTGCGTGTTTGATCTTCTACATTATATGTTTTAGTTTTTAAAATTGTTTTTAGTTGCAAGTACGATTAGATTATTGATTTGTTATGATTTGAATATCAAATGTTTTAATTATGGTTTAATTTTATATATTATACATGTATATATGTTAGTGTGCAATAATTTTGGATAGGAAGGAATTTAATTCTTCAGTTATAAATTAGATAGAATTAAATATTTGTGTAAATGCGATTTTATATCTACACATATACATATAAGGGATTAATTGATTGTATTAATGTTTTTGAAAAGAAGTGTGTTTTGGAAAGTGTCTTTATGTGCATTTATTCGACTTAAATGGCATATTAAATTTGTTGATTTATTAATTATTAATTAGAATTTATTGGGTGCCATAACTGATGGCCTTTATTTAGGTCTTGATTATGTTCAAGGAATTTGTACCATTTTTTGGGTGGCCATAATTGGTGGCATATATTTTTAGACCATTATGGGTTGGCACGATTATTGTCGTAGATGAATATTTTGCGGATAATTTGTACCTGAATATATAATTAGAATCTATTAATTCTTATACATTTAGTGATGTAATGATAACCTTTGTTGACTAATTGAATAATTAATAATAAACTTATGTTGATTGGGATTTAAATATTATTTAATTTTTAAATAATTTTTTTAATTCTTTTCATTCTTTTCCTAACAAAAATTTAAATTTTTTTTATGTATTTTTGTCTTCATAAGAAAAGATTAGTATGTATTATGATTTCTTTAGTAGTGTGTGTCTAACCAAAGTTTTTACTTTGGTTAGACATTATAACTTTTCATAATTGTATCATATTTTTATAAGTTCTAATATTCTTATTTTTGAATAACTTGTTATATTATTATGTTTTTCGTCAGGAATTATATGTCATAATTGGGTTTAGTTTCCCCTATCATTCTTATGTTTCTTTTTGTTTGTTTTGATTTTCAAAAACTTGGAAAGGGACTTTACGGGTTTTCTTATCAGATTTTAAAGTCTTATTATCTAAACGTCCGGAGATATCTGTTATGCCCAAAAATCGGCATGGGCCTTGGCAGGTTCATAGTCATATATGGGTCACGGAGGTGGGCCTGTCCACCTCTATTTATGAAGATTATCTGGTTCTCCTGCCTAGAGGGAGGATTGGGCCGCGGATTCTGGACTCAATGATTGTTCTAGACTGAGTTCTTTGAGCTCATCATTCTAATAGGCCATCACATTGGTGAGCTCCCGCTACTTAGAAGATTTATAAATATTGTATAACAAAAAGTTAAAACTATATTATATTTATTACTTAAATATTCTAATATCATTGTATATTCCATAAAACGTGATCCTTTATATTATATACTTATATATGATAAGCATAAGGAGATAATTTGGTTGCACGGCCGGTTAGTCGTCTTACTGCCATAAGCTTATCATCCGTTCGTTCGATCGTATATAGAACATATAAGCACCGTTAGATTAAAACAAAATTATGTTCTATTCTATAAAACAACTATATCTACTTGCATATTTATGATTCCTTTTCTTAATCCAAAACATATTCTATCTTTCACATGTTTATGATTTTTTAATCCAAAACAAATATTTCCTATCAGTTTTAATTGTAGAAGTATAAAAATCACACAGTCACAAAACTATTTTTATCTAATATATTATCTTAAACAACATACTTATTAAAAAAATAATATTATGCACAATATTAATATTAATAAGGCGAATTTATGTGGGGAACGAACACAAAAACCATTTCTTAATCCAAAACAAAAATTTTACCTTTTGCTTGCATGTTTATGATTCTTTTTCTTAATTCAAAACAAATTATGTTTACCAATTTTAATAATAGAACCATATAAATTTTATAAAAATAAATAAATAACTTTAGGAATAGAACCCTGCGACACAAATACACATCAACAAAAAAAATTAACAGAAAGACGTGAAATTATTGTAATAAAGTTGATATAACATACAAAATTCTCCCTTACAAATAAAAATTAATCAAAAATACTATACCAACACATTGGACAACACCAAAACCTTTCCGATATAAAACTGGCCAAGATCTTGAACATAAATCGCTATACATAGGCTTACTAATTTCTCCTCTCATCTTTGTAAAAATCCTTTTTTAAAATTTTGTTAATATCAAAAGAAGAATATATCAGAGGAACAAAAGACGAGCATACGATTTCATGAAAAATATTTCAAAAGACACATAAAAGAATAACAAAGAGATCATAATAAATGATGTTGCGAATAATGTAACAATGCTACCAAATAAACACGAAGACAAAGGTCAAAATCAAGACGTGATCAAAAACACAGACAAGAGGTTAGTACTGCAGAAATAATACTACCTTAAAAATAATATAATTTCATATTTTGTTTTTATTTAATTTAAAATTATAATTTATTATTGATAAGTAATTTTTTTCATCATTTTAAAAGTATTAAGAATAGAATTTATAAAACAATTAAAAGAGTCACGTGCATTTGCACGGATTACAAGCTTATATATCTTAGAGGGGTGTATCGGATTGGGATTTTAAAGCATTTTTTTGTTTTTATGAAATCCGAGGGTATTCAATTGGGATTGTTTGAAATCCATTAAAATCTTGAGGTATTCAATTGGGATTTTAAATTATGCTACAAAATCTGGTGGTATTCAATTGGAATTTTAAATTATGCTTTAAAATCTGATGGTATTCAATTGGGATTGTTTAAAATTCATTAAAATCTGATGGTATTCAAATGCTGATGGATTTTTTTTCATTTCATAAAATGATGGATTTTGTGGCATTCTTCGGTGTATTTTAAGTTTTTTGAAATCCCATCAAAATCAATGGGATTTTGAAGCATTGTACCTAAATCCCATCAACTCTGCGACATTTTATCAAGAATCCGCACAAAATCAAAATCCCATACAATCCACTAAAATCTATAGACAAAAAACAATCTATTAAAATCCCAATCGAATACACCCCCATTAAAATAAGAGGGGTGTATTTGATTGGGATTTTAATGGATTGTTTTTAGTCTATGGATTTTAATGGATTGTGTCTGATTTTGATTTTGTGCGGATTCTTGATAAAATGTCGCAGAGTTGATAGGATTTAAGCACAATGCTTCAAAATCCCATTGATTTTAATGGAATTTCAAAACTGAAGAATGCCACAAAATCCATCATTTTATGAAATGCAAAAAAATCCATCAGCATTTGAATACCATCAGATTTTAATGGATTTTAAACAATCCCAATTGAATACCATCGGATTTTAAAGCATAATTTAAAATCTCAATTGAATACCACCAGATTTTGTAGCATAATTTGAAATCTCAATTGAATACCTCAAAATTTTAATGGATTTCAAACAATTTCAATCGAATACTCTCGGATTTCATGAATGCAAAAAAATGCTTTAAAATCTCAATCCAATACACCTGCAAGTATAAGTGATCAATCCATTAAAAAACATATAAATGATTCTGATATCAATTTTCCGTTATTACCCGAAACACTCCAAAATGTCGAATATATCATACAGTACAATTTTACGTTATTGCACGGAACTCCAAAATATCGAATATATTATAGAATAATCAACTTTCATTTTAAGCGATTGCAGCACTATTTTACTACTATAAGTTGAAGACACATAGCGGCGTGTGTCCACCCACCCTGCTCCCTGTTAACTGTGTGTTTTTAGTGTGTGTAATCTCTGTCGTCCTCCCCTGTTCCCATGGCCATGGCCGCCGCCGCCACTCATCTACACAGTCTGTCACTAGCGCCACAAAAACCCCATTTGTTCATCTGCAAAACCCCGTATCAAAGACCCCTCTTCTCCCTCTCTAAAACCCTAACCCCAATCCCCCCACTCTCTAAAACCCTTGTCACAGCTCTCTCAAACAACCCCATTTCCACCTTTGTGACGTCCAATAATCATGACCCAGATGATGATTTTGATGAGAAACCCCGAGAAGAGTGCGGTGTTGTGGGGATTTATGGGGACCAAGAAGCCTCAAGACTCTGTTATTTGGCTTTACATGCGTTACAACATCGTGGCCAAGAAGGGGCTGGAATTGTTACTAATCATGACAATGTCTTGCATTCTGTTACTGGAGTTGGCCTTGTTTCTGAAGTGTTTGATCAATCGAAGCTCGATCAGCTTCCGGGTGATTCGGCGATTGGTCATGTAAGGTACTCTACTGCTGGTGCTTCTATGTTGAAAAATGTACAACCTTTTGTTACTAGATATAGATATGGTTCTGTTGGTGTTGCGCATAATGGTAATTTGGTTAATTATGAAGAACTTAGGATTAAGCTTGAGGAAAATGGCTCAATTTTTACGACTAGTAGTGATACTGAGGTTGTTTTGCATTTGATTGCTATAAGTAAAGCTAGGCCGTTCTTTTTGAGGATTGTTGAGGCTTGTGGGAAGCTTGAAGGGGCTTATTCCATGGTGTTCTTGACTGAGGAGAAGTTAGTTGCGGTTAGGGATCCTTATGGGTTTAGGCCTTTGGTTATGGGTAGGAGGAGTAATGGGGCTGTTGTGTTTGCTTCTGAGACTTGTGCATTGGATTTGATTGAGGCTAGGTATGAGAGGGAAGTTGCACCTGGTGAGGTTATTGTGGTGGATAATACGGGAATTGAGTCTTCGCTTTGTTTAATGAAACATGTGGTGCCGAAAGCTTGTATCTTTGAGCATATTTATTTTGCTTTGCCTAATTCGGTAGTATTTGGGAGGTCTGTTTATGAATCCCGTAGGAAGTTTGGGGAAATACTTGCTACTGAGGCACCTGTTGATTGTGATGTTGTGATTGCTGTCCCGGATTCAGGAGTTGTAGCCGCTCTTGGTTATGCTACAAAAGCAGGGGTGCCATTTCAACAAGGGTTGATCAGGTCGCATTATGTTGGAAGAACTTTTATTGAACCTTCACAAAAGATTAGGGATTTCGGGGTCAAGCTTAAGTTGTCTCCGGTTCGAGCAGTTTTGGAGGGAAAGAGGGTGGTTGTTGTTGATGATTCAATTGTAAGGGGGACAACTTCCTCAAAAATTGTAAGGTTGTTAAAGGAGGCAGGAGCCAAAGAAGTTCACATGAGGATCTCAAGCCCACCTATAATTGCTTCTTGTTATTATGGGGTGGACACGCCTAGTTCCGAGGAGTTGATATCCAATAGAATGACTGTGGAGGAAATCAGGGACTTCATAGGGTCTGATTCGCTCGCCTTTCTGCCAATCGACAGCATGAAAGGATTCATGGGAACTGATTCTAAGAACTTCTGCTATGCTTGTTTTTCTGGGAATTACCCTGTGCTGCCCACTGGTAAAGTGAAACGAGTGGGTGACTTCTTGGATGATGGACTAAGTGGAAGTATTGATTCGTTTGATGAAGGATGGATCCATGGAACTAAAAATGAAGTTGGCAAGACTATAAACTCAGTGAAAGAGGAAGATGAAGTTGTTGCATAATTGATGCTTATAATGGTATGTAAAGCTGCTAGTCAGCAGAGGGCAGAAGCAAACATTTCAGGTTTCTACATGGGATTCAGGATGATGAGTAGTTTATTTAGTGTTACTGTAGGGAAGTCTTGGTTGGCTTTGTAATGTTTTTTCTGTTGTGGGGATTTTTTATGCAATGCATCAGTGTCATGATAAAATGTTGTATGAAAGATAAATCCTTATCATTTGGGCTTTGTTTTTGTTGTGAACTTTTGATTGTGTTCTGTGTGGCGAGTGTAACAGGTAAAGGCAGCATCAAAGTTACTGAGGTAATGACCTGAGGTTAACTTAAGATAATATCAGATGTCTATCACCTAAAACTGATGTTGATGAAGACAATAAACATGTTCAAAAAAACTTGCTCCTGAAATCAAGCTACATGATTTTCTAAAAGACTATAGAACAATGGCTGTTTGATTATCATCTTTGACAGTTTTTAAGATCTTATTATTGAGTTTACTCCATTTCTTGCATCAACGACTTGTAGCGTTCGCTTGCTTGTAGATTGAGGCATTGATCAAAGAACTAAAAAGGAGTATTAGGAGCAGATCCGAGGTGGTCTCTCTATACGATTTTATCTTTCGAAAATCGTGGCCCAGCATCACCTCTTTGATTCTTGGCGTCTCCTTCGCCTCCATCATAAGAATTTTGCCGAGTTTTGTCTTTAGGCTCCGATCTCCTTCCTCGTCAGAATTCCGATCTGATGATGATTAACGGGTTTTATTTTAAAATCGGTAACATCATTCTTTTATTTTATTTGTAATCAAATTCTCTACGTCTCTTTAGAAGGTACATCTTTTTTTATGTTCGTTGTATGTTTTTCGTTTGTTTTGTTAGTTTTGTATAGTAGATGTACATTAGTGCATGTTTATTTTTCTTCTATTCTGATCATCTGATGTAGAGATAGTATATGGTTTTTTAGGTGATTGGATTCATTTGTGAATTCGTTGAAATTTGTTCGGATTGGTTTTAATTTTCTATAGAGTTATTTATCAAAAAACCCAATCAACTTGTCATTTTTTTGCCAAAAAACCTTTAAACTTATGTTTTCATTAACAACTCCAATAAACTTTATTAAAATATATAAAAAATACAAAATAAACCATGGTTAAATCTGCCGATCTGACTTGTCAAGTATCTTTCTCTGATTTATATCTTTTTATACACGTGTGTGCCATGTCGTGCCTATTCGTAAATAATAATAATTTATCCTTTAATAATTTATAATATTCTAATTTCATAAACACATTGAATATATGTGGTTTCATCATCTTTATCAAAATTACGCTTATACAAACAAATTTGATATTATATAATTGCTAAATCCCGAAAATGATTAGAACTTCTCGGTGACTTTGATGTTCAGGATTATAGTCACGAGCAATCTGCAAGGCATGTATGTGATTTTGAAAGAGTCATGCACACATACTGGAGATATTAGAGTAGATCTTTGTTTCATCATCTTTTAGTTAATTTTTTTTAAAGATTTAGTAAAGTTTATTGGGGTTATTAGTGAAAAAAAAAAAAAGTTTCAAGGTTTTTTGGCAAAAAAAAGAAAAGAAAAGTTAGTTGAGTTTTTTGGTTAATAACTCTTTTCTATATGTGTTATTGGTAGTTCTTGATTGGTGGATGTGTTTAGTGCGTGTTTGATCTTCTACATTATATGTTTTAGTTTTTAAAATTGTTTTTAGTTGCAAGTACGAATAGATTATTGATTTGTTATGATTTGAATATCAAATGTTTTAATTATGGTTTAATTTTATATATTATACATGTATATATGTTAGTGTGCAATAATTTTGGATAGGAAGGAATTTAATTCTTCAGTTATAAATTAGATAGAATTAAATATTTGTGTAAATGCGATTTTATATTTACACATATACATATAAGGGATTAATTGATTGTATTCATGTTTTGGAAAAGAAGTGTGTTTTGGAAAGTGTCTTTATGTGCATTTATTCGACTTAAATGGCATATTAAATTTGTTGATTTATTAATTATTAATTAGAATTTATTGGGTGCCATAACTGATGGCCTTTATTTAGGTCTTGATTATGTTCAAGGAATTTGTACCATTTTTTGGGTGGCCATAATTGGTGGCATATATTTTTAGACCATTATGGGTTGGCACGATTATTGTCGTAGATGAATATTATGCGGATAATTTGTACCTGAATATATAATTAGAATCTATTAATTCTTATACATTTAGTGATGTAATGATAACCTTTGTTGACTAATTGAATAATTAATAATAAACTTATGTTGATTGAGATTTAAATATTATTTAATTTTTAAATAATTTTTTTAATTCTTTTCATTCTTTTCCTAACAAAAATTTAAATTTTTTTTATGTATTTTTGTCTTCATAAGAAAAGATTAGTATGTATTATGATTTCTTTAGTAGTGTGTGTCTAACCAAAGTTTTTACTTTGGTTAGACATTATAACTTTTCATAATTGTATCATATTTTTATAAGTTCTAATATTCTTATTTTTGAATAACTTGTTATATTATTATGTTTTTCGTCAGAAATTATATGTCATAATTGGGTTTAGTTTCCCCTATCATTCTTATGTTTCTTTTTGTTTGTTTTGATTTTCAAAAACTTGGAAAGGGACTTTACGGGTTTTCTTATCAGATTTTAAAGTCTTATTATCTAAACGTCCGGAGATATCTGTTATGCCCAAAAATCGGCATGGGCCTTGGCAGGTTCATAGTCATATATGGGTCACGGAGGTGGGCCTGTCCACCTCTATTTATGAAGATTATCTGGTTCTCCTGCCTAGAGGGAGGATTGGGCCGCGGATTCTGGACTCAATGATTGTTCTAGACTGAGTTCCTTGAGCTCATCATTCTAATAGGCCATCACATTGGTGAGCTCCCGCTACTTAGAAGATTTATAAATATTGTATAACAAAAAGTTAAAACTATATTATATTTATTACTTAAATATTCTAATATCATTGTATATTCCATAAAACGTGATCCTTTATATTATATACTTATATATGATAAGCATAAGGAGATAATTTGGTTGCACGGCCGGTTAGTCGTCTTACTGCCATAAGCTTATCATCCGTTCGTTCGATCGTATATAGAACATATAAGCACCGTTAGATTAAAACAAAATTATGTTCTATTCTATAAAACAACTATATCTACTTGCATATTTATGATTCCACTACTAGAAAAAGTAGAATAGACATCAGGGTATAGACATCGGTCGACTTTGGCCACGATGTAAAAGCTTGTATTAACATCGGCTAAAAATTAACCGATGTCTATTACATTTTTGACATCAGTTAATATAAGAACCGATGTCTATCTTCTTTGAATTAAAAACAAAAAGCGCGCGGCAACCATGTCTTTCCCCCCTCCCCCAAATATTTCCTGTATATTTCCGCCCTTAGTCAAATTTTCGTTCCCCCCAATTCTTTTAACCCCAAAATCAAACAAAATAAACACCAAAATATTCCCCCTTTCAAACCTTCAGTCCCCAAATTTTTTTAACCCCAAAAATCAGAAAAACATAATTCTCTCTCCCTCAATCTCTTTCTCAATATCTCTCTCCCCAAAATAAACTGACGAGACTAATCACAAATCTCAAACCCTACAATCGGCCCCCAAACAGCTACACTTACCAACTCATCTCTATACTTCCACCTCCATTACTCAATCACTCTCCCCCTCCGAACCCTAACTGTGATTTTTGCAAACTCATTCTTGGTGGTAAATCAGTTCTTCGGGCAGATCTGGGGCGGAAGAGAAATGGGTTTGGGGGTATGAGGAGAATGGGAATGGGTTTGTTTTTGTT
The DNA here is from genome assembly GCF_001625215.2 of Daucus carota subsp. sativus. NCBI lineage: Eukaryota > Viridiplantae > Streptophyta > Magnoliopsida > Apiales > Apiaceae > Daucus > Daucus carota. The sequence continues at coordinate 8,750,575 of NC_030386.2, read as the reverse complement.
AAGGGGTTTTCGGGTGATGATTTGGCTATTTGTGAGGCCAAGTCTTTTAATTGCTATTCGAACTGCTCTCAAAAACCTCTAAGACAAGCTGGAGTTTCTCCATGTGAGTTTTCTGCTTTTTAGTTAAGGTTTTGTTTGATTTTGTGTAATTGTTGATGTGTATATTGTTTCCGGCTCATTTGCAGAGATTTAGTTGTATATTGATAAATTTTAACTCACTGGAAAATTGAGAATGGTACCCTCCCTCTCTCCCCCTCTCCCTCACCCTCTGTTTGTGTGTGTTTTCTTGAATTTTTATATATATGTTCTTGAAATTCTAGAGTGCAGGAGAAGTGAACCCAAAGGCATACCCGTTAGCTGATTCACAGAGTGCTTGTATTGTTTCAAGGCAAAGAACAAGAAGGGTGCTTTTTTAGCTGCTGGTTTTGGTGGTCTTTGGTAAAATTATAAGGCAGCCCTTTTCATGCTTTTAGTTGTATCTATAGTTGTGTGTATAGATTCTATCTGCCATTTCTTTGCTTCTTGTGTGTGTATTTAAAATGATTTTTTACTCAAAATAGGAAATATTACTGAAATGATTGTTTGATATATTTTTATTTAAATATTTACTCGAATGAGGAACTGATACTGATTCATGTAACTAAAGGGTAAAGAAAGATTGAATCTTTTCTAATTAAGGAGCTAATAAATTACTTTTGTTTTTGTGGTAAGATGATATGGCTAGTTACTTTGAGTATAAGTTGTGTTTGCTTGATTTCTTAAGAATCAAGAATTTTAAAGTTTATGTATCGGTTACAACAGTTTTAAGTGTGACTCAACTTCAAGTGATATTTGACTTATTTGATCTGAAATTTACTTATAAGCACAAAACTAGGTAAATTGGTAGTAATTGTTAATTGTTGGTGCTGGTTTTGTAGGTTTAATATTTATGTGGCATATCTTCTGGATATTTGTTGCTCTGCTCTTGTTTTTCGAGTTCTTACTTTTCCTCATTCGAGAGTGGCTGATAGTTGTTAATTGATGTATGTTATAGTAATTTGTATAATTGTTGATTAGTTTAAGAGGTTAAGGCTATATAGTGGTTAAGTCGCTGGGTAAGTGTACGAGTTGATCTTGATTAGTGTAGAGCTAAGTTGATGAATATCATTAACAGGGTGAAACATTGCTAGGGGTGTTGTACATCGCGGTGATGCGTATATGTGTTGTAGTATTATATATGACAAGGCAAATTATATTATTCTGCATCTCCAAGAGGGAACTTACTCAGGTGATAATATTATTCTGCATCTTTATAGAATCTGTTTACACACGCATATTCTATTGACGCATAAAAGCAATGTATCTTAGCATCTGGTATCATACGACGTCATGATAAACTTGAATATATACTGTTGTGCCATAAAATCTCCCTGGGCTTATTTTATAGCCCATCATATCATTTGGGCTTCACTTGGGCTTATTGGAATCATTTGGTTAAGGATAATGGGCTTCGCCATAGCTGGGTGAATCATTGAATGCGCACAAGAAGGTACATGGACTTACACTGGAAGCATAACGAAGGCTGCCATCAGAATGGGGTTGCACCTGAAGGCGCTTTAGGGGTTACCGCTGCTAGGGGTTACCGCTGAGTGCATCTTGGCTTGCAGTTATGGGGCTGCAGCTAGGGGATGCCGCTGGCAGGGCTTCCGCCGCTTGGGCAGAATGGCAGGCAGACTCCAAGCAGGACTCTTCTTCCTTGTTTCTAGGAGGACGAATTGGAGACATATTGGGAGTATATCAGCTATTATTTATCTACTAATTAAGAGATAAATACGTACATTATGGAGATAATTACAATCAAGGGGAGATAATTCACATATATTCGGATATATACCGAAGATGAAGGCTTCAAGTGACCTACTTGGAGTGGGATACCGCTGGATAACTACTGAAAGAAGGCTGTTTTATCCTAAACTAGAGGGGATAAGAGCTTATCTCTTCAGAGTCCTAAATCGAGAACTACATGGGCTTGATCCCTATAAATATAGGGTATGTAGGCACCTTGCAAAGGGACGAGGATCATTATTCACGAGTTCTACACTCTAAAGAGAGGCACGTGTAACCTTTGTGACAGATATTTCCGGGCAATTGCAGGACGGAATTCCATAATTCCGGCCTCGTTGTTTGGTTCTTTGCAAGCTCAGCCCTTAAACACACTTGTTTCTCACTAATTCTGTTAGTTTATGTTAACGGTAGCCCCTAAGAGCTAGCCGTGATTTTCGTAGTTGTAATAGATATCCCTATAATTGTGCTATACGGTTCTGGGGGTGTTGTATCAATTCCTCTCACAACACTTTTTGGCGCTAGAAGGAGGGGATTACTGATCTTAGAGAGGAGAGATGTCAGAAATTCCCGAAAATACTGAAAACCCCAAGACGCCGGAAGGCGCTACGCAAGATGAAAGTGATCTTCCAAGCGGAGAACTGACCCGCGAGGAGATGAAGGCAAAGATGAAGAGAATGAGTAGGAGGATTGCCTCCTTGAAAAGGAAGTCAGCAAGGTCAAAAAGGGCTAGCAAGGTGACTCCCACCAAGCTAGATTTCGGTGCAGAAGACGGCAGGAAAGAAGGTGGCAACCCTGAGAAGGAAGCAAATCCCGAAATGGATGATAGAGAGCACTCACAGGCTGCTAGTGTGTTCGACCGCCTTGGGAGGAAACTGACCGAGCAAGACTTGCGGCACAGGCTTGGAACCATTCGGATATGATCGGGATTCACCCAGAAGTCATGTGCCACCACCTCAATATTGACCCAGACAGGAAGGGAGTTAGACAGAAGAGAAGACCAATTAGCGGGGAGAGGGCTACCGCTCTTCAAGAAGAGGTAGACCGACTATTGAAAGCAGGCCTAGTGAAGGAAGCTTTTTACCCCACATGGTTAGCGAACCCAGTGTTGGTGAAAAAACCTAACGGAAAATGGAGGACTTGCATAGACTTTACCGATCTGAACAAGGCTTGCCCTAAGGACAGCTTCCCGCTCCCTCGAATTGACCAGTTGGTGGATTCCACTGCGGGGCATGCACTGTTAAGCTTCATGGACGCCTACTCGGGCTACAATCAGATCCCCATGTTCGAGCCAGATCAGGAACACACCTCCTTCATCACCGACAGGGGGCTTTACTGCTATATAGGCATGCCGTTTGGGTTACTAAATGCTGGGGCTACATATCAGAGGCTGGTCAATAAGATGTTTAAAGATCAGATTGGGAGAACTATGGAAGTGTATGTAGATGACATGTTGGTAAAATCAAAGGAAGCTTACGATCATGTTACACACTTGTCAGAGATGTTCGACATACTGAGGGATTACAGGATGAAGTTGAATCCCCAAAAATGTGTATTTGGGGTTGAATCCGGCAAGTTCTTGGGCTTCATTGTCAATCACAGGGGAATCGAAGCTAACCCTGCGAAGATCAAGGCCTTAATTGAAATGAGGTCGCCTAGGAACGTAAAGGAGGTGCAATGCCTTACAGGCCGAGTCGCCGCCCTAAACCGGTTCATCTCAAAATCCTCAGACAAATGTAGAGAATTCTTTGCAGCCATAAAAAAGGGGCAGAAATTTGAATGGACGACAGAATGCGAGGCTGCTTTCCTGAAGCTGAAGGAGCAACTCGGAAGCCCGCCATTGTTGGCCAAGCCAACGGAGGGTGAAGCCTTGATCCTTTACCTAGGGGTTTCCAAGTTCTCAATTAGCGCTGTCCTCATCAAGGAGGAAGAGCAAGCCCAACAGCCAGTATACTATGTGAGCAAGAGATTACTTGATGCTGAAACCCGCTACTCAAATATGGAGAAGTTAGCCTATGCACTAATTTTGGCTTCCCGCAAACTAAGGCCTTACTTTCAGGCTCACAAGATTGAAGTACGAACATCCTTCCCTCTCAGACAGGTCTTGCACAAGCCGGAAGCCTCGGGAAGAATCATGAAATGGGCAGTCGAGCTAGGCCAGTTTGACATAGAGTACAAGCCTAGAACCGCAATAAAGGGGCAAGCGCTAGCTGACTTCATCTTGGAATTTCCACCCACTTTTGAAGTCGAAGGGATGGAATGCATACCTGAACCCCAGTCTTCAGTAGCCATACCTGAGAATTGTTCCCCTTGGTGGAACCTATACGTCGATGGGGCCGTAAACGGAAATGGGGCCGGGGCTGGCATTGTCTTAGTCAGTCCGGAAGGCCATAAGCTGCAAAGCTCCATTCATTTCGACTTCCATGCCACTAACAACGACGCGGAGTATGAAGCCCTAATAGCTGGCCTGAAGCTGGCCTTGGAAATGAGAGTGGAAAACATGAATGTTTACAGTGATTCTATGCTGGTAGTCTGGCACATCCGAGGAGGCTTCCAAGCTAGGGGTCCCCGCACCGATCTCTATATGCGGTATGCCCAGGAACTAATCGGGAAATTCAGGGAAATCAAGCTAGAGCAGATACCCAGGTCTAAGAACGCAGATGCCGATGCCTTAGCCAAATTAGGTTCTCAGAGGGATGCACACATGCTCGGGGTGATCCCCCTCGAAATCCAGTATCAGCCTAGCATCCCCAAAATTGAAGTCATGGATGTTGAAGCTGATGAGACTAACTTCTGGACAACCCCAATCCATGAATACATAGCCAACGGAACCCTGCCTACAGATAAAGATGAGGCCAGGAAATTGAGATACAAGGCAGCCCAATATGTAATTTATGATGGGATTCTTTACAAAAGGGGATTCAATCGGCCCCTCCTCAGGTGTGTTGCTGGGATAAGATGCGAATACATTATGCGCGAGGTGCATGAGGGGATCTGTGGGAATCACTCGGGGGGTGCCTCCCTCGCTCACAAAATCCTCCGTCAAGGCTACTACTGGCCTACTCTCCACAAGGATGCTCATGCCTTCGCCAGGGCCTGTGACAGTTGCCAAAGGTTCTCTAATACAAACAAGAGCCCCGCGGTACCCCTGAAGACCCTGACAAGCCCCTGGCCGTTTGCTGTTTGGGGTATAGATCTGATTGGTGAATCACCAAAAGGGAAAGGAGGGGTGAAATATGCAGTCGTGGCTGTAGATTACTTTACTAAATGGGCTGAAGCTGAACCCCTAGCTTCCATCACCGCAAAGAAGTTGGTAGACTTCGTTTGTCGCGCGATCGTCTGTCGATACGGGGTTCCCTACAAGCTCATATCAGACAATGGGAAACAGTTTGACAGCAATGAAATGATGAATTTCTGTGAAAACCTTGGCATAAAGAAAGGTTTCTCCGCGGTGTGCCACCCTCAAAGCAACGGTCAAACGGAGGCCGTAAACAAAATTATTAAGCACACCCTGAAAGCCAAACTAGAAGAGAAAAAGGGATGCTGGCCGGAGGAACTTCCCATGGTGTTGTGGTCTTACAATACCACTCCAAGGTCTACCACCGGCGAAACCCCGTTCACCCTAACATACGGGTGTGAAGCCATGGTCCCAGTAGAAGTTGGGGCAGGATCTTTTCGAAGGGATAACTATGATCCTGAGAATAATGAGGTCAACCACAGGCTTTACTTAGATCTGATTGAAGAAGTACGGGATACGGCTCAGTTGAAACTCGCTGCATACCAACAGAGGACCCGTAAATATTTTGATAAGAAAGTAAGGGCTCGACCCCTCAAAACGGGAGACCTAGTTCTCAGAAAAATGATGCCTAACATGAGGGTTCCCGCTCATGGAGCCTTCGGTGCAAAATGGGAAGGCCCATATATCATCAAAACAGTGCTTTGGGAAGGTACCTATCACCTCACAGACATGGATGGAAGACTCATACCACGGGCGTGGAACGCCCAGCACTTAAAGAGGTATTACCAGTAGCTTCACCCGGGTAGTATTTCTGTAGGCTTCGGCTTAAGGGTCAGGAAATAAAAGCGATTTATTAGTTGTAATCGCCATGCTTTTAGGAAAATTATCAGGCTACTATTTGCTTTATTTGCCAGGACGCTCGGGGGGTAGTGTCGTTGCAGCCCCCAATATTATGATATGTCAATTTTTACCATGTGATTCAATAAAATTTCGCAGCTTTCCGTTACAAAAATGTTGTATATGCTTGCTTGCTTACCATGATTGTTAATTGAATACTTCGGGTATGCTTTAAAAATTATTTAGGGCTTCAATTGCATCTAGTTCTCCACCATAATTAAAATTATGCTAAAGAACTCGGGGGGTAGTAGGCATATCATTAACATTATTCGTGAAGCTTAAAATTCAAATAAATTCGGACATCGAAAACGCTAAATACACTAAAACTCGTAAATACAACTTGATAACCTGGCTACACCGGTGGGAAGTAAAGCTTTTCAAGCTTTCAAGGTTCCAAGCCTATCAAGGCTTTCAAGGCTAAAGCTTTTCAAGCTTTCAAGGTATCAAGGCTTTCAAGGCTAAAGCTTTTCAAGCTTTCAAGGTTTCAAGCCTATCAAGGCTTTCAAGGCTAAAGCTTTTCAAGCTTTCAAGGTTTCAAGCCTATCAAGGCTTTCAAGGCTAAAGCTTTTCAAGCTTTCAGGGTTTCAAGCCTATCAAGGCTTTCAAGGCTAAAGCTTTTCAAGCTTTCAAGGTTTCAAGCCTATCAAGGCTTTCAAGGCTAAAGCTTTTCAAGCTTTCAAGGTTTCAAGCCTATCAAGGCTTTCAAGGCTAAAGCTTTTCAAGCTTTCAAGGTTTCAAGCCTATCAAGGCTTTCAAGGCTAAAGCTTTTCAAGCTTTCAAGGTTTCAAGCCTATCAAGGCTTTCAAGGCTAAAGCTTTTCAAGCTTTCAAGGTTTCAAGCCTATCAAGGCTTTCAAGGCTAAAGCTTTTCAAGCTTTCAAGGTTTCAAGCCTATCAAGGCTTTCAAGGCTAAAGCTTTTCAAGCTTTCAAGGTTTCAAGCCTATCAAGGCTTTCAAGGCTAAAGCTTTTCAAGCTTTCAAGGTTTCAAGCCTATCAAGGCTCTCAAGGCTAAAGCTTTTCAAGCTTTCAAGGTTTCAAGCCTATCAAGGCTTTCAAGGCTAAAGCTTTTTCAAGCTTTCAAGGTTTCAAGCCTATCAAGGCTTTCAAGGCTAAAGCTTTTCAAGCTTTCAAGATTTCAAGCCTATCAAGGCTTTCAAGGCTAAAGCTTTTCAAGCTTTCAAGGTTTCAAGCCTATCAAGGCTTTCAAGGCTAAAGCTTTTCAAGCTTTCAAGGTTTCAAGCCTATCAAGGCTTTCAAGGCTAAAGCTTTTCAAGCTTTCAAGGTTTCAAGCCTATCAAGGCTTTCAAGGCTAAAGCTTTTCAAGCTTTCAAGGTTTCAAGCCTATCAAGGCTTTCAAGGCTAAAGCTTTTCAAGCTTTCAAGGTTTCAAGCCTATCAAGGCTTTCAAGGCTAAAGCTTTTCAAGCTTTCAAGGTTTCAAGCCTATCAAGGCTTTCAAGGCTAAAGCTTTTCAAGCTTTCAAGGTTTCAAGCCTATCAAGGCTTTCAAGGCTAAAGCTTTTCAAGCTTTCAAGGTTTCAAGCCTATCAAGGCTTTCAAGGCTAAAGGTTTTCAAGCTTTCAAGGTTTCAAGCCTATCAAGGCTTTCAAGGCAAAAGCTGTTCAGGCTTTCGTGACGTTGGGCTTGCGGTAGCCCTTCAAGGTTTAAAGCCCATCCGGGCTCATCAGGCTCACTTGGTGACGTTATTACAAGGCCAACTCGGTGGAATTACTTCAGAACTTATTTGGAGGAATTATTACAAGGCCTACGTTATAAGGTTATCTCAAAACCTATACTCGGAAACTACTTAAAAGGCTTACACCTAGGGGTCATTTCGGAGCTTAAGCCCAAGGGTGTTCCTGGATTCTCACACATGTGAGATTGGATTCAACTATCCTTGAACGGGGTATTACAAAAAAAAAATCAAGTGCTTTTATGTACGCTATTGGTGAGTTAACACATACATCAACATACATTCGCAAAGAAGGAAACGACCTTGGAGAACAAGGCCCTAAGGGTCGCATCCCCCAGAAGGTGGACAATGTGTACACTTTCGGTACAAGGGTTATCCCCTATATTCACCCTTTCTACCTGCATGGAAAAGTTAGGCAACCAACACAGTAATATCCCAGGAAATACAAGAAAGGCATACAAGGCAAAACGGGGAAGGAATAAGAGCGATTATATAAGCAAAAAAGGAGAGCAAAATATTGCAAGGGAAATTCCTCCCCACACCAACAGGGGGAGGCCCTTTACAATATTAAAAAAAAAAAAAAATGTCTTGCGGAGCATTCGGAGGTGCCCGCACCCTCATCCAAAAGAATATTTAATTCGTGACGACAAGCGCCACGCACAAATTCACAATTCATAAATAAAAGTTTAATTAAACACGGGGAAGGAAGGATTAGGAAGCAGCTGGAGAGGAGGAGGCCTTGGGGTCTTCATCGATTGCCAGGGCATCCGAGGAGATTGCATTCTGGGAGGGAGCCACAACTAAGGCCTCCACCTGGGCCACCACATCAAGTTCCGGAAGGGATGCCTTCTCAGCCTCCTGTCGGTCCTTAGCCGCAGTTTCTCCCTCAGAAGTACCCCCAAGAACTTCCTTGGCGCTGGCTTCGGCTTTCCCAGAGCTGGTGGCGTCTTCAACTTTTGCCTCCTCAAGGGCTACCGCAGCGTCGGGCCCCAACTTGGCCCAATCGTTGTCAGGGAAGAAGCGGTAGGCCGATTTCACGCAATCCTTGACCCCTGCGGCAACTCCGGCCTCGAAAACGGCGGCCTCCCGCTCCTTCCTCATCGCCTTTGCAGCAACGGCAGCCTCCTGCAGCTCCTTCACCTGGCCCTCCAGCCTCTTCACCATCTTCCCCAGGCCATCTGTCTCCTCCTCCAAGGAACGCCTCACAGCGTCCTCCTTCCTCCTCTCCTCACGGACTTTGGCTTCAGCCTCCTTCAGCTCCTGGTTGGCCACCCGCACAAGATCTCTGTCTTTGACAGCGGAAGCCAGGTCTGCCTTAGCCTGCTTCAAATCCGCCCTCATCTTCTCGTTGACCCGGGCTGTGTCAGCAACGTGCTCCCCCATCTTCAGATCGAGGAACAGGCTCTTAGCGTTGGCCACCACCTTATCGCGGGTGGCCTCGGCTATTGAAAGCCTGTCCCACTCCCGGACAGTAGCCTCGGGGATCTGGTCGGAGAGCATCCGCTGAAAGAGCTGAGTCTTTTGAGAAGAGGAGGAAGCGGGAGAGCTGCGGGCCAGGGCTAACCTGGGCTTCTTGCTTGTACGGCCTTCAGCTGAAGACCCCCCCTCAGCAGTCTTGGAGGGGTCCCGCTTGCGACCCCCGGAGGAGGTCTTCTTTTGCTCCAGAGAGGGGGAAGGGAGCTGAGAGAGTGGCTTTACAGGGAGAGGGGCCTGAGAATCGGAGGCCTCCCCGAACAAATCCTCATACTTGGTGGAGCGCTTGATGAATTTGGGAATGTTGGAAGCCATATCTGCAGAAAGAAACAAGGAGAAACAATTAGATAATATGCAAACACATACGGAAATATGGGGAGATGCAAGCATAGCAGATGGCATAAAAATCATAAAGCATGCAGGAAGGGAATTTATAAAGCAAATATCATGTAAGGTGCAAGCTAAGAGGAAACCTGGGCTTCCCGTTGCCTCCACATCTGCACCCCCCTCGTCAACGGGGGATGCATCTACCACCGTAGTGGAAAAACCGAGCCTCTCCAGATTTTCTGGAGTAAGCAGGCTGGAGCCATCACCTAGCCCGGTGGATAGCCCCAACACATGCTTGGCCCTCTCAAGGGACTCTCCCGCCAGAGGAGTCTGCACTGGCATGTCTACAACAAATACAAGCATAAGGAAACTAAACGGGAACCTTAAAGGGCTGAACTAGACAATGGGTTAAGGAAAAGCTGGCTTACTGGGGGAGAGATTGAAGTCCTTCCTGTAGACTGGGCAGTCATAGCAGTAAAGGAAGAGCTTCTGCCAGTCCGACATCGACTGGCGGTTACCCTTGATGCCCTTCTTGTGATGGGTGTTCCAGGCAGTGAGGTAGAAGAACCCTGGGGTCCTGCCAGTAAGTTTCAGCTGGAAGAACCAGCCCAACTCCAAAGCAGACATCCTCACCCCATGGTGGATGTCATAAAGGATGTAGAGGCAGACCGCCATGCGGTAGGAGTTGGGGGTAAGCTGCATGGGGGAGACCTCATAGAAGTCCAAGACCTCCAGGATGAAAGGATGGAGGGGGAGAGACAAACCCAGCCTGAAGAACTGGGCGGAAAGCACGGCTTTGGGGTAGCCGGTGCCTGGCTTGAGGGTGTCAAAGCGGTGACACCTCTCTCCTGGCTTCGGGATCCCCAAGGTGCAGCCAGGGTTGCAGGACTCCAATAGGGACTGCAGCCGAACAGGAGTCATAATGGAGTCCATATGCTCGCAAGCCAGGACTACAGCTGGAGGCTCGATCACCTCCACGGAAGCCTCAGCCTCCCGTTCAGCCTCCTCGGGGCTCCCCTCGAGGGCTTCAGCAGCAGGGTCCAGCGGGAGGCCCGAGGTCCCATCAGCCTTACTAGACTCAGAGGTTGTCCAGTTGAGCTCCTTCACCACCAAATTGCGCCTGGAGCGGGTTCTGGAGCTAACCCCTAAACTGGGCCGGGCAGGTTGAAGGTCCTGGCTAAAGGAGGATCCCGTGTCAACCGCAACAACGGGAGCCTTGCTGGTGGCAGACTGAGAAGAGTGTGAGGACATGGATCCTTGAGACATCTACAATAGGAAAGGATGGGTTAACGAAAGGACCCAGCAAGATGAGGGGAGGTTGGAAGAAAGAGAAACAGAAAGGGAGAAGGAGAAGGGGTTTGCGGAAGACTGGGCTGCAAGGGTGGAGCCCTACGAGTGTGAAGGAGGAATGAAGAGGCTTCAGTTGGATCCCTGAAGTGTGAGAGGATTACATCCCTCACAGGAGGCAGCACAAGCCACGGAGGACGGCTCATCTTCTTCGGGAAGCCCAACAAGGGACCCGGAGCGGGAAGCCTAATCCTAGCCCTAACCCCAACCGCAACAGTCAACATCCAATAATTACCCTAGGCTACAATCTAAGCAAGTACAACGCAGCAAATCACACAATAAAACATCCAAGGCAGATAAAGACACACAAATGGAGTTCGATCGCAAAAGAGGGGTTTCCTCTGAAGGCTGATTGGGAACCTAGGGTTTATGGCCTAAAATCGTAATTGGGGCTGCGAATCGGCAAGGCGTCACAGCAACGCCGAGAGTGGCAGTCAGGTCACGGGATACACATAACATAATCAGGGCCAAATCAAAGCATGTGGTGTGTGTGCATTCAGAGAACGAGTGCACATATTTAACTATACTGGCATGCAGAGCGTATTGGCGGTTTAATCTACTGAAGTAACCTCAGATGAACAAATGTGGGTGTGTGCACGCATACCGAGGTGAGCAATTGAAAAGCAGAGAAGAGACAAACAGGCATGGATCATACAAGCATTTAGCCACAAACATGGATGAATGTAATGAAAAGGAAAGCCGGAGGTCAAGAAGCATACCTTTGGTCGGAAGTAGAAGAAAAGCCGAAGAGAACGCCGGAAAAACGAAGTAGCTCTGCGCCTGGGATGCTTCGAGTGTGAGAGGTGGGAGAGTGAAGAGTTGGAGAGATATAAAAAAGTAAGGCAAGGCTGTGTGTAGGTGTATATATAGCTGTGGGAAGTGGGGGACAGCTGCGCCAGGTGGCGTGCCGTGACTGGCTTGGCGTGGAGAAGGCTTTGATGACGCAGGGCTTCCCGAGGCCTAGGTGGGTGGCTGAAGAGGTAGAGGCAGGCTAGGACTCTACAGCTGCACCACCTAATTAGGGATTTTCTGTTGCAATTCAAACCAATTTGAATTTAAATTAAACCCCGAAATCTTTGGGATTGGCCTTATCACAAACTGACATGGCACACGCGGGAAACTGGAAGGGTGGAATAAAAATTATGGAAGCTCGGATATATTTGTGGAAAATAATTTTCATTATCTTGGGAATAAATATTCAAGGCTTGTGGTGGTTGTACTGAATTAATATAATTGGATTTATAATTATGCGTGGGAATTACGTCGGAATTATTTCTTGTTTCTTGCACCGGGCTACGCCCACGTAAGCTTAGGAATAATTTACGATTAATCTCTGACATAATTTAAGGGCTTGCAGCTGGATGATTGAGGGTTACCGTTCTTAGGTTCCTCTCGTATTCAATACTTCAAGGAACCGGGGGGTAGTTGTTGTGCCATAAAATCTCCCTGGGCTTATTTTATAGCCCATCATATTATTTGGGCTTCACTTGGGCTTATTGGAATCATTTGGTTAAGGATAATGGGCTTCGCCATAGCTGGGTGAATCATTGAATGCGCACAAGAAGGTACATGGACTTACACTGGAAGCATAACGAAGGCTGCCATCAGAATGGGGTTGCACCTGAAGGCGCTTTAGGGGTTACCGCTGCTAGGGGTTACCGCTGAGTGCATCTTGGCTTGCAGTTATGGGGCTGCAGCTAGGGGATGCCGCTGGCAGGGCTTCCGCCGCTTGGGCAGAATGGCAGGCAGACTCCAAGCAGGACTCTTCTTCCTTGTTTCTAGGAGGACGAATTGGAGACATATTGGGAGTATATCAGCTATTATTTATCTACTAATTAAGAGATAAATACGTACATTATGGAGATAATTACAATCAAGGGGAGATAATTCACATATATTCGGATATATACCGAAGATGAAGGCTTCAAGTGACCTACTTGGAGTGGGATACCGCTGGATAACTACTGAAAGAAGGCTGTTTTATCCTAAACTAGAGGGGATAAGAGCTTATCTCTTCAGAGTCCTAAATCGAGAACTACATGGGCTTGATCCCTATAAATATAGGGTATGTAGGCACCTTGCAAAGGGACGAGGATCATTATTCACGAGTTCTACACTCTAAAGAGAGGCACGTGTAACCTTTGTGACAGATATTTCCGGGCAATTGCAGGACGGAATTCCATAATTCCGGCCTCGTTGTTTGGTTCTTTGCAAGCTCAGCCCTTAAACACACTTGTTTCTCACTAATTCTGTTAGTTTATGTTAACGGTAGCCCCTAAGAGCTAGCCGTGATTTTCGTAGTTGTAATAGATATCCCTATAATTGTGCTATACGGTTCTGGGGGTGTTGTATCAATTCCTCTCACAACATATACCATTCTTGAAACCAGATTAGAAGTCTAAGCATTGTTTTTCTCTGTTTCACTTCTCCTTTTTGTCCATGTTTAAAATTTGAATGATAAGATACTTTACAATCTTTCAGGAATACATAGTGGAGAATCTTCATGGCATTTACACTTCACCGACGCTGGACTCGGAACATAAAAAGCGATTGAAAATGCTAAAACTTCTATAAACCCGAGGATATTGAAATAGAAACAGAGTGCAGTATGTGGAAGCTGGATTCTGAATCTACTGATCTGTTATCTGAATATCTGGTACCAACTTGTAGTTTGATGGTTAAAATAGAAATTATTCTCATGTAACATAATTAGTGAATTCAAATTAATATAGACTCAGTATGTGTTGTTCTTTAACAATCAATGCTAAGTATTGACACTTCAACTTGCGATACCAGTTTATTAATCCTTGTGGTACCAATTTATGTTCTTTTTTCTTTTCTTTATTGTCTTTTGGTGCACAAAAAATATAGCAACCAAGACTGCGGTGCAGATCAGAAGTCATGCACATAAATTCTGTACAAAGGTCAATCGGTACCTTCTCATCTAATTCTTGTCTTAATATATTTTGTCTTCACAGTTGCTACCCCTCTTTCCACATGCCTACATTGGTATCTTTCTCTAGTTATTTTTGCTTCTAGTTCAGTTTTGCCTACTGCGTGTTGCGCTGTATAGACATATACTTATGTACTAGTTCTAGCATATGCTGTGAATAGGACCGTTAGTATGCTTGTACAAGTCAGTAGTTTACAATTTGACCTATGTACCAATAATTTCCCTCTTACAGTGTTATTGTTTGTTTTTTGTTTTTGCTAAGTTACAGTCTTGCAATCTGAACTGTTGCTATCTTACATTTATTATCCTTACTGTCCTTTCATAAAGAGTTAATAGTTTTTGAAGAAAAAAGTACCATAATAAATCATAAGCATAATAAACAGGGGTGGATAATTATAAGCATAATCATAAGTTAATAGTTTAATTTCCAGGAAGTGATTGTAGAAAATTTAGTAGTATTCCTCAATGGCATGTATATCCAGTTATACTTATCCACTACCTTATGGATTTATATGTGTGTGTGTGTGTGTGTGTGTGTTTTCTTATTCATTTATTTATCGTTCGCGTTGATTGGTATTTTTCTTATTCATTTCTAAGTCATAATTAACATGAAGTATATGTCTTTTACAGGCCGCCAAAGAGTTTGGAGTTTGGAGTTTGGATTTTGGCCGATGGCTAACTAGATTATTTTAGTTTGGAGTTTTTGGATGACTTTAGATTTTGGTAGTTTGGGCTTTTTTGGTATATTGGTTGTATATGATTAAATGTTGGATATTGGTATTGCGGTTTTTATGAATGAATATGAATAGTATTTTGGGTTCTATGATGTGCATGTGACTGAAAACTAGTGGCAAAAAACGAAATACACATCATATTTTATTTCAAAAGAAGATGTCAAAAAACACTTAAGACAACACTTATTAAAACAAGAACTGATGTAAAATCCAACTCTAAACATTACTTTTTATGTAAAAACTGAGGTTATTCTTAGCATATACATCGGTTATTACAAACATCTGATGTATAAATCATACTCAGACAACAGAATTTTTAAGAAAACGATGTTATTATCATCATATACATCGTTGATTACAAAGAACTGATGTATAAAAGAGCTTACAACAACGGAACCTATAAAGAAACGATGTCTATGTCATCTAATTTCTTACGAGTCGCATGTTTAAATTAGTGTTATAGAGATAATATTACATTATGCACAATTAAATCATGTAGTTTAATCATAAAAACGTCTGATAGACATCAGTATTTAAGCTAAAAAACGATGATAAAAGTCACAGAGACATTAGTTTTTGGCCGATGTCTTTGTATAGGACCTTTAACATCGCCGACCTAGACATCGGAGGCTGATACACAAAGACATCGGCCAAAAACCGATGTCTATTAACTAAATTGTAGTAGTGTTCCTTTTCTTAATCCAAAACATATTCTATCTTTCACATGTTTATGATTTTTTAATCCAAAACAAATATTTCCTATCAGTTTTAATTGTAGAAGTATAAAAATCACACAGTCACAAAACTATTTTTATCTAATATATTATCTTAAACAACATACTTATTAAAAAAATAATATTATGCACAATATTAATATTAATAAGGCGAATTTAAGTGGGGAACGAACACAAAAACCATTTCTTAATCCAAAACAAAAATTTTACCTTTTGCTTGCATGTTTATGATTCTTTTTCTTAATTCAAAACAAATTATGTTTACCAATTTTAATAATAGAACCATATAAATTTTTATAAAAATAAATAAATAACTTTAGGAATAGAACCCTGCGACACAAATACACATCAACAAAAAAAATTAACAGAAAGACGTGAAATTATTGTAATAAAGTTGATATTACATACAAAATTCTCCCATACAAATAAAAATTAATCAAAAATACTATACCAACACATTGGACAACACCAAAACCTTTCCGATATAAAACTGGCCAAGATCTTGAACATAAATCGCTATACATAGGCTTACTAATTTCTCCTCTCATCTTTGTAAAAATCCTTTTTTAAAATTTTGTTAATATCAAAAGAAGAATATATCAGAGGAACAAAAGACGAGCATACGATTTCATGAAAAATATTTCAAAAGACACATAAAAGAATAACAAAGAGATCATAATAAATGATGTTGCGAATAATGTAACAATGCTACCAAATAAACACGAAGACAAAGGTCAAAATCAAGACGTGATCAAAAACACAGACAAGAGGTTAGTACTGCAGAAATAATACTACCTTAAAAATAATATAATTTCATATTTTGTTTTTATTTAATTTAAAATTATAATTTATTATTGATAAGTAATTTTTTTCATCATTTTAAAAGTATTAAGAATAGAATTTATAAAACAATTAAAAGAGTCACGTGCATTTGCACGGATTACAAGCTTATATATCTTAGAGGGGTGTATCGGATTGGGATTTTAAAGCATTTTTTTGTTTTTATGAAATCCGAGGGTATTCAATTGGGATTGTTTGAAATCCATTAAAATCTTGAGGTATTCAATTGGGATTTTAAATTATGCTACAAAATCTGGTGGTATTCAATTGGAATTTTAAATTATGCTTTAAAATCTGATGGTATTCAATTGGGATTGTTTAAAATTCATTAAAATCTGATGGTATTCAAATGCTGATGGATTTTTTTTCATTTCATAAAATGATGGATTTTGTGGCATTCTTCGGTGTATTTTAAGTTTTTTGAAATCCCATCAAAATCAATGGGATTTTGAAGCATTGTACCTAAATCCCATCAACTCTGCGACATTTTATCAAGAATCCGCACAAAATCAAAATCCCATACAATCCACTAAAATCTATAGACAAAAAACAATCTATTAAAATCCCAATCGAATACACCCCCGTTAAAATAAGAGGGGTGTATTTGATTGGGATTTTAATGGATTGTTTTTAGTCTATGGATTTTAATGGATTGTGTCTGATTTTGATTTTGTGCGGATTCTTGATAAAATGTCGCAGAGTTGATAGGATTTAAGCACAATGCTTCAAAATCCCATTGATTTTAATGGAATTTCAAAACTGAAGAATGCCACAAAATCCATCATTTTATGAAATGCAAAAAAATCCATCAGCATTTGAATACCATCAGATTTTAATGGATTTTAAACAATCCCAATTGAATACCATCGGATTTTAAAGCATAATTTAAAATCTCAATTGAATACCACCAGATTTTGTAGCATAATTTGAAATCTCAATTGAATACCTCAAAATTTTAATGGATTTCAAACAATTTCAATCGAATACTCTCGGATTTCATGAATGCAAAAAAATGCTTTAAAATCTCAATCCAATACACCTGCAAGTATAAGTGATCAATCCATTAAAAAACATATAAATGATTCTGATATCAATTTTCCGTTATTACCCGAAACACTCCAAAATGTCGAATATATCATACAGTACAATTTTACGTTATTGCACGGAACTCCAAAATATCGAATATATTATAGAATAATCAACTTTCATTTTAAGCGATTGCAGCACTATTTTACTATTATAAGTTGAAGACACATAGCGGCGTGTGTCCACCCACCCTGCTCCCTGTTAACTGTGTGTTTTTAGTGTGTGTAATCTCTGTCGTCCTCCCCTGTTCCCATGGCCATGGCCGCCGCCGCCACTCATCTACACAGTCTGTCACTAGCGCCACAAAAACCCCATTTGTTCATCTGCAAAACCCCGTATCAAAGACCCCTCTTCTCCCTCTCTAAAACCCTAACCCCAATCCCCCCACTCTCTAAAACCCTTGTCACAGCTCTCTCAAACAACCCCATTTCCACCTTTGTGACGTCCAATAATCATGACCCAGATGATGATTTTGATGAGAAACCCCGAGAAGAGTGCGGTGTTGTGGGGATTTATGGGGACCAAGAAGCCTCAAGACTCTGTTATTTGGCTTTACATGCGTTACAACATCGTGGCCAAGAAGGGGCTGGAATTGTTACTAATCATGACAATGTCTTGCATTCTGTTACTGGAGTTGGCCTTGTTTCTGAAGTGTTTGATCAATCGAAGCTCGATCAGCTTCCGGGTGATTCGGCGATTGGTCATGTAAGGTACTCTACTGCTGGTGCTTCTATGTTGAAAAATGTACAACCTTTTGTTACTAGATATAGATATGGTTCTGTTGGTGTTGCGCATAATGGTAATTTGGTTAATTATGAAGAACTTAGGATTAAGCTTGAGGAAAATGGCTCAATTTTTACGACTAGTAGTGATACTGAGGTTGTTTTGCATTTGATTGCTATAAGTAAAGCTAGGCCGTTCTTTTTGAGGATTGTTGAGGCTTGTGGGAAGCTTGAAGGGGCTTATTCCATGGTGTTCTTGACTGAGGAGAAGTTAGTTGCGGTTAGGGATCCTTATGGGTTTAGGCCTTTGGTTATGGGTAGGAGGAGTAATGGGGCTGTTGTGTTTGCTTCTGAGACTTGTGCATTGGATTTGATTGAGGCTAGGTATGAGAGGGAAGTTGCACCTGGTGAGGTTATTGTGGTGGATAATACGGGAATTGAGTCTTCGCTTTGTTTAATGAAACATGTGGTGCCGAAAGCTTGTATCTTTGAGCATATTTATTTTGCTTTGCCTAATTCGGTAGTATTTGGGAGGTCTGTTTATGAATCCCGTAGGAAGTTTGGGGAAATACTTGCTACTGAGGCACCTGTTGATTGTGATGTTGTGATTGCTGTCCCGGATTCAGGAGTTGTAGCCGCTCTTGGTTATGCTACAAAAGCAGGGGTGCCATTTCAACAAGGGTTGATCAGGTCGCATTATGTTGGAAGAACTTTTATTGAACCTTCACAAAAGATTAGGGATTTCGGGGTCAAGCTTAAGTTGTCTCCGGTTCGAGCAGTTTTGGAGGGAAAGAGGGTGGTTGTTGTTGATGATTCAATTGTAAGGGGGACAACTTCCTCAAAAATTGTAAGGTTGTTAAAGGAGGCAGGAGCCAAAGAAGTTCACATGAGGATCTCAAGCCCACCTATAATTGCTTCTTGTTATTATGGGGTGGACACGCCTAGTTCCGAGGAGTTGATATCCAATAGAATGACTGTGGAGGAAATCAGGGACTTCATAGGGTCTGATTCGCTCGCCTTTCTGCCAATCGACAGCATGAAAGGATTCATGGGAACTGATTCTAAGAACTTCTGCTATGCTTGTTTTTCTGGGAATTACCCTGTGCTGCCCACTGGTAAAGTGAAACGAGTGGGTGACTTCTTGGATGATGGACTAAGTGGAAGTATTGATTCGTTTGATGAAGGATGGATCCATGGAACTAAAAATGAAGTTGGCAAGACTATAAACTCAGTGAAAGAGGAAGATGAAGTTGTTGCATAATTGATGCTTATAATGGTATGTAAAGCTGCTAGTCAGCAGAGGGCAGAAGCAAACATTTCGGGTTTCTACATGGGATTCAGGATGATGAGTAGTTTATTTAGTGTTACTGTAGGGAAGTCTTGGTTGGCTTTGTAATGTTTTTTCTGTTGTGGGGATTTTTTATGCAATGCATCAGTGTCATGATAAAATGTTGTATGAAAGATAAATCCTTATCATTTGGGCTTTGTTTTTGTTGTGAACTTTTGATTGTGTTCTGTGTGGCGAGTGTAACAGGTAAAGGCAGCATCAAAGTTACTGAGGTAATGACCTGAGGTTAACTTAAGATAATATCAGATGTCTATCACCTAAAACCGATGTTGATGAAGACAATAAACATGTTCAAAAAAACTTGCTCCTGAAATCAAGCTACATGATTTTCTAAAAGACTATAGAACAATGGCTGTTTGATTATCATCTTTGACAGTTTTTAAGATCTTATTATTGAGTTTACTCCATTTCTTGCATCAACGACTTGTAGCGTTCGCTTGCTTGTAGATTGAGGCATTGATCAAAGAACTAAAAAGGAGTATTAGGAGCAGATCCGAGGTGGTCTCTCTATACGATTTTATCTTTCGAAAATCGTGGCCCAGCATCACCTCTTTGATTCTTGGCGTCTCCTTCGCCTCCATCATAAGAATTTTGCCGAGTTTTGTCTTTAGGCTCCGATCTCCTTCCTCGTCAGAATTCCGATCTGATGATGATTAACGGGTTTTATTTTAAAATCGGTAACATCATTCTTTTATTTTATTTGTAATCAAATTCTCTACGTCTCTTTAGAAGGTACATCTTTTTTTATGTTCGTTGTATGTTTTTCGTTTGTTTTGTTAGTTTTGTATAGTAGATGTACATTAGTGCATGTTTATTTTTCTTCTATTCTGATCATCTGATGTAGAGATAGTATATGGTTTTTTTAGGTGATTGGATTCATTTGTGAATTCGTTGAAATTTGTTCGGATTGGTTTTAATTTTCTATAGAGTTATTTATCAAAAAACCCAATCAACTTGTCATTTTTTTGCCAAAAAACCTTTAAACTTATGTTTTCATTAACAACCCCAATAAACTTTATTAAAATATATAAAAAATACAAAATAAACCATGGTTAAATCTGCCGATCTGACTTGTCAAGTATCTTTCTCTGATTTATATCTTTTTATACACGTGTGTGCCATGTCGTGCCTATTCGTAAATAATAATAATTTATCCTTTAATAATTTATAATATTTTAATTTCATAAACACATTGAATATATGTGGTTTCATCATCTTTATCAAAATTACGCTTATACAAACAAATTTGATATTATATAATTGCTAAATCCCGAAAATGATTAGAACTTCTCGGTGACTTTGATGTTCAGGATTATAGTCACGAGCAATCTGCAAGGCATGTATGTGATTTTGAAAGAGTCATGCACACATACTGGAGATATTAGAGTAGATCTTTGTTTCATCATCTTTTAGTTAATTTTTTTTAAAGATTTAGTAAAGTTTATTGGGGTTATTAGTGAAAAAAAAGTTTCAAGGTTTTTTGGCAAAAAAAAAAAAAAGAAAAGTTAGTTGAGTTTTTTGGTTAATAACTCTTTTCTATATGTGTTATTGGTAGTTCTTGATCGGTGGATGTGTTTAATGCGTGTTTGATCTTCTACATTATATGTTTTAGTTTTTAAAATTGTTTTTAGTTGCAAGTACGAATAGATTATTGATTTGTTATGATTTGAATATCAAATGTTTTAATTATGGTTTAATTTTATATATTATACATGTATATATGTTAGTGTGCAATAATTTTGGATAGGAAGGAATTTAATTCTTCAGTTATAAATTAGATAGAATTAAATATTTGTGTAAATGCGATTTTATATTTACACATATACATATAAGGGATTAATTGATTGTATTCATGTTTTTGAAAAGAAGTGTGTTTTGGAAAGTGTCTTTATGTGCATTTATTCGACTTAAATGGCATATTAAATTTGTTGATTTATTAATTATTAATTAGAATTTATTGGGTGCCATAACTGATGGCCTTTATTTAGGTCTTGATTATGTTCAAGGAATTTGTACCATTTTTTGGGTGGCCATAATTGGTGGCATATATTTTTAGACCATTATGGGTTGGCACGATTATTGTCCTAGATGAATATTGTGCGGATAATTTGTACCTGAATATATAATTTGTACCTGAATATATAATTAGAATCTATTAATTCTTATACATTTAGTGATGTAATGATAACCTTTGTTGACTAATTGAATAATTAATAATAAACTTATGTTGATTGGGATTTAAATATTATTTAATTTTTAAATAATTTTTTTAATTCTTTTCATTCTTTTCCTAACAAAAAATTAAATTTTTTTTATGTATTTTTGTCTTCATAAGAAAAGATTAGTATGTATTATGATTTCTTTAGTAGTGTGTGTCTAACCAAAGTTTTTACTTTGGTTAGACATTATAACTTTTCATAATTGTATCATATTTTTATAAGTTCATAGTATGGGCCTTGGCAGGTTCATAGTCATATATGGATCACGGAGGTGGGCCTGTCCACCTCTATTTATGAAGGGTTCTCCTTCCTAGAGGGAGGATTGGGCCGCGGATTCTGGACTCAATGATTGTTCTAGACTGAGTTCCTTGAGCTCATCATTCTAATAGGCCATCACATTGGTGAGCTCCCGCTACTTGGAAGATTTATGAAGACTTAAGGAGGATTCTATAGGGGTCATCATCCCTAAAGGTCATCATGAAGATAGAACAGTGAGCCTAGGGCCTCACTATCTCATGGCCTCATTATCCTTGGGGGTCATTATAGATGAAGGTTGTCAGTCTATGGGGGTCCACATCCCATGGCTCACTCTCCAGCTGTTAGGGTTATACTGGAATTTTCGTTTGAAGTATATAACAATTATTTGAGAATCTTCAATGCATGTTTTCACATTGTCTGTATATTATATATTGTAGACAATCTAGTATCAAATGGGATAGCAGAAGATTAGATTGTCAGACTCCTTATATAATATAATAAAGGTTCACAGTCGAGGTGGTGTTAGACAAACCACTAGAATGGCTGAAGTATTATTTGGAAATAGTTTATCTTGACTATTGAATAATACTTATATACTTTGTGTATATTGAACGGGATCAAAATAGTAGAATAATTGTCTCTTTAATTCTGACAATAAAGAACTAAGATTCTATGATGTTATTAATGCTTAAGTTCTTAATCCGGATATAGTGATTGACACTTGTATTTAATGCACATGCCTTGACTCATAAATTAAGTAATTTATTTTAAATTATGAATTTATGTATTGGGCAATGACATTATATACAGAGTGGGATATTGACTATAAAAGGAAACCGTGTCCGAAAAATATATTCAGGTGATGATGTCCTCTTGAAAGCTCATAAAGATAATTATGCTTTAGTCCTGCAGGCAGATTTGTTCTTGCATAATTATAAGGTTGAGTGGATGATCAAGGATAAAAGATATTAATTAAATTAATTGTCAGAAATTAATTTAATTAATGGACATGCGATATCTTAAACATGGGGAATTTATAAGCAATTAATATGGGAGCCGAATTAAATAATTAATTTACGGAATTAGGAAAGGTAGTGCAAATATTAGTTCTTTAGTGGATAGAATTAATATTTAATGACATTGGGCCTGACCCGGAATGTCATTAGAAGGCCTGACCTAATGATCCATGATCCCTGCTGTAGCCTATATATATTCTCGTTCTCCTAAAGCTGAAAAACACACAAAAACGAATTAATCCTAGAGTCAGAGAGAGGCAGACGTTTTTCTCAAGGAGACAGCTAGGGTTTTGGGTTTTCGGAGCTTTAAGGAGAGGCACACCTTGGGAGATCGAAGGCCACTCTTCGTCCAAGGAGAATCAAGGAATACAGTAGAAGACGTGGATTTGAATCGCTTGCGCCGTAGCGATTAAGGTTAATATTCTGTTCGAACTTTTAATTAGTATCATAAAACGCAAGACCAAGGTCCGATTGATCCTACAATGGCATCAGAGCCAGGTTGCGGTTCTGCGATTTATGATATGTAGTCCATGTCATGATTATATATGCATGTATATAGTGATTCTGTGATGCAGGTCGTTGTCCACTATTATGGCCGTGTTTTAATTATTCTGTTATGTTTGGATTCCACATGATTTATCGTGGCTGTTGTAAATCACGAGGGTTGATCGTGATAGTTTAATCTTGTAATTCAATTTGTAATTGTTTTAGATTATGATCTGATGTAATAGAATAGGCTGGTTCGCCTGTACAATTTGTATGTAATAGTTTGATCAACGGGGCTGCAAGAAACAGAGATCTTCCGCTGCTGCGATCTATTGCCGCTGCTATTTAGGGTAACTTTTGCATACGATGTCCGATTTGGGCGCATAATACCTTTTCGGGGACGGTAGAACTAGACAGACAGGCTCCAAATCGACGTAGTCCATTTGGTGCAGTTTTTCAGGGCGTTCTGAGGCTGTTTAGGCCTCCAAACGGGCTCTCAAAGATTTTTAGAATTTTTCGAAGGATGATTTCGAAGCTGTTTTTCCGGGGCCATAATAGTGGATGTGTTTCATTATGTTTTACATAATTTCTGCTTTTTCTTGATTATTGCTACTATGTGTTTCTTGTCTGTGTTGTTATGCCATGTGATACTAACCCTTCGCATGCTAGAATGACATGGACATAGGGATGTTTTTAATTAATGCTTTAATCATATGCTAGTATGCTGCCATGTTATGTGTTCTTTATGTTGCTATAACCATGATAGTATGCATGTGGATTTCGAAGAAATAACATAGGGCGATGCATCTAGATTAAAATCCTCAAAGTAAATTCTAAGTGGGAGAGGGAGTTAATATGGTATTAAATCCCATGGTCTCCATCATTGTTTGTATGTAATTTAACATATAAGGCGAATATAAATTATGTATACGTCACCCATCGTGGCATGTAATTTATGGTGCCTAGAATGTTATAGATATTACTGGAACAAACTTCTTGAATTAATACGAATAGATACGAATTTTCTTTATCTCTGCTTTGGGGCGATTTCTAAGGCTTATGGGTATTAAGTGAGACCGATGTGACTCCTCCACTGCCTAGAAGTCAAACCAGACACGAATATTGAATTGAAGTATTCTATTCGAGAAATATTGGAAGGTATACATGCCGCCCATCGTGGCGTACCAAGTTCCATAGGTTTCGGGTAATTTAAGATTTGATGATGGTATACACTTAGCTATGAAAAATAATATAGACCACCCCAACGTGGCTTATTGTTTAGTAATAGGACCGAAGTAACGTTTAAACAAATTTAGGTGGTATACATGTCACCCATCGTGACGTACCAGAAACTTATGGTGTTTAAACGTTAGTGCATTTAATTTTAATAATTGTTAGAGGAACCAATAGGACTTAATTTTTTATGCACCCTTCTTTATGTGTAATGTGATTTTTTCATGCATGATTCTCAGGATATAATGGGGTTTAATCCACTGTTCACCATACTTAAGGATAACAAACTTACCGGACCTAACTATATTGAATGGAAACGTAATTTGGACATTGTGTTGACTGCTGAGGAGTACAAGTTTTGCACTTATGAACCCAAGCCTGAGCAGCCCGCTGCTGATGCTCCTGATGAGGAGAAAGAGTATTATAAGCGGTGGACAAAGGCTGATGAGATGTCGCGATGTTACATTCTGGCAGCAATGTCGGGTGTTTTGCAGCATCAGCATCAGGCTATGGCCACTGCTTCGGATATGCTCTTTAATCTCAAGGAACTTTTTGGAGATCAGAATAGGGCTGCTAGGCAAGTAGCCATGAAGGCTTTAATGAACACTCAGATGGCTGAAGGTACACCTGTAAGTGATCATGTTCTCAAGATGATGTCACATCTGAATGAGATAGAGATCCTTGGTGCAGAGCTTGACGGGGAAACCCAGATTGACATTATCCTTATGAGCTTGCCCAAGAGTTTTGAGCAGTTCCGCTTGAATTACAACATGAACAAGAGGCAGTATAGTCTTGCGGAACTGCTGACAGAACTTCAGGCAGCTGAAGGATTATTTCGCCAGAGTGTTCAAGTGAATGTGGCTGAGAAAGGTTCTTCCTCTAAGCCGAAAGGCAATAAGAAGAAGAAAAAGGCTCAGACACAGAAAGCTGTGAAGGCAGTGGGAGTTCAAGGTGGTGTGAAAAAGCCTAAAGGGAAGTGCTACCGGTGCAAGCAGTCGGGTCACTGGAAAAAGGATTGTCCTCTTCCTAAGAAGACAAACGATACTGGTATGTCTCTTTCTCTAGTTACAGAAACATTTGTAGCGGCTATATCTATGAGCACTTGGTGTGTAGATACTGGAGCCACTGATCATGTTTGTAACTCTATGCAGGGGTTCCAGCAATCCAGAATGCTTAGAGATGGTGAGATCTACGTGTTCATGGGAGATGCTACGAAAGTAGCAGTAGTTGCAGTAGGAGTTATTCATTTATCTTTTGGTTCTGATAGGATTTTGGTTTTGAACAATTGTCTTTATGTACCTTCTTTTAGAAGGAATTTGATTTCGGTTTCTAAACTTGCTATGGATGGTTATAATGTTTGTTTGGATCGTAATGTTTCAATTATGATGAATAAACGGATTATATGTTCTGGTACATTGCAAGACAATTTGTATATAATTAATCCTAGTCAACCCGCACTGCAACTACAACATAGGGTATTGAATAACACATCTTCTACCTCTAATAAAAGAAAGGAACCTTCTAGTATGAACCAAACATATCTTTGGCACTTGAGATTAGGTCATATTAACTTGAGGAGGATTCAAAGACTGGTAGTAGACGGGCCTTTAGGCTCATTGGCAGTGGAGCCATTTCCAGTTTGTGAATCCTGCTTGGAAGGTAAAATGACCAATAGGCCTTTTAAGGCAAAGGGGAATAGAGCCAAAGAAGTGTTAGGATTGGTTCACTCTGATTTATGTGGACCTATGAATATCCAAGCAAGAGGTGGTTATGAGTATTTCGTCACTTTTATTGACGATTATTCTAGATATGGATACATTTATTTGTTGCGCCGTAAGTCTGAGTGCTTTGAGAAATTCAAAGAGTACAAAGCTAAAACGGAGAAGCGACATAATAAAAGTATCAAGTCACTACGATCTGATCGTGGTGGCGAATACTTGCTTGGGGAATTCAGGGAATATTTATCAGAGAATGGGATAGAATCCCAGTTGACTGCACCAGGCACACCCCAGCAGAACGGTGTAGCAGAGAGAAGGAACCGGACTCTTTTAGAGAGTGTTAGATCGATGATGAGTTATTCGGATTTACCCAAGTCATTTTGGGGACATGCCTTAGAAACAGCAGCTTATCTTCTGAACTTAGTACCTTCTAAGTCGGTTCCTAAAACCCCTTTAGAATTGTGGACCGGGGACAAACCGAGTCTGAGACACATTCGGATATGGGGTTGTCCAGCACATGTGCTGAACAAGAACGCGACTAAGCTAGAATCTCGTACAGAAGTAAAGCTGTTTGTAGGCTATCCCATGGGAACAAAAGGTTATTTATTTTATAGTCCTAAGGATCGGGATGTCACTGTTAGCACCAATGCAAGATTCTTAGAGGAAGACTATATAATGAATCACAAACCCAAGAGTAGTATCGTTTTAGAGGAACTAGTGGGAGGGACGAATAATGAACCTGTAGTACAAGTAGAACAACCACAGCAGACTGTGCAACCGGTCACTAATACCGCACCAGTTCCTCGTCGTAGTGGGAGGGTTGTTCGACAGCCCGACAGATTCATGTTTTTGGGAGAGTCTTCGGACTTGGTCTCTGGTGAACATGATGATGATCCCCGGACATACGAAGAGGCAATACAGGACAAAGATGCCAGTCTTTGGCAAAAGGCAATGGATTCTGAGATGGAATCAATGTATTCTAATCAGGTCTGGGAGCTCGTGGAACCACCCAAAGGTGTAAAACCTATTGGATGTAAGTGGGTCTACAAGAAAAAGAGGGGATCAGACAAAAAGGTGAAAGCCTGGAAAGCAAGACTTGTTGCGAAAGGGTATACTCAGAAAGTAGGTATCGATTATGAGGAAACCTTTTCGCCAGTAGTCATGCTTAAGTCAATCCGTATTCTTTTATCTATAGCAGCTCATCTCGATTATGAGATTTGGCAAATGGATGTCAAGACAGCTTTCCTTAATGGAAATCTTGAGGAAACCATCTATATGCAGCAACCAGAGGGATTCATTAAAGAAGGCCAAGAGCATCTTGTTTGTAAGCTGAAGAGGTCTATTTATGGACTTAAACAAGCTTCTAGGTATTGGAACATTCGCTTTGATCAGGCAGTCCAGTCATATGGATTTGATCAATGTCCAAGCGAAGCATGCGTGTATAAGAGATGTGAGGGAAATGCAGTGGTTTTTCTGGTGCTTTATGTTGATGACATTTTACTCATTGGAAACAATGTTAAGATGTTGTCTTCAATAAAGGCATGGTTGTTCAAACAATTTGAAATGAAGGACTTAGGTGAAGCAGCATGCATCCTTGGGATCAAACTTATAAGGGATCGCAAGAAAAGGATGTTGGCTTTATCTCAGGAGCCCTACATAGATGACGTATTAGCTAGTTTTAACATGCAGGACTCCAAGAAGGGTAATTTACCCTTCAGACATGGAGTTACTCTATCAAAGAGGCAGTGTCCTTCGACACCTAAGGAGATAGAGAACATGAAGGCAGTTCCTTATGCTTCGGCATGTGGGAGCCTAATGTATGCAATGTTATGTACGAGGCCTGATATCTGCTTTGCCGTAGGCATGGTTAGCAGATACCAGTCAAACCCAGGACAGGAACATTGGAGTGCCGTAAAAGCAATACTCAAGTACCTACGAAGGACTAAGGAGTATATGCTGGTTTACAAGTCCTCTGATTTATTGCCTCTGGGATATACCGATTCGGATTTCCAGACGGATAAGGATAAGAGAAAGTCCACCTTGGGATGTGTTTTTACTTTGGGAGGTGGAGCCGTAATATGGAGGAGTGTGAAGCAGAAATGCATCGCAGACTCAACCATGGAAGCCGAATATGTGGCAGCCTCGGAGGCAGCCAAAGAGGCTATATGGTTCCGAAACTTCCTGCTGGATTTGGATGTGGTTCCTAATCTGCCACAGCAAATCACGATTTATTGTGATAACACTGGTGCTGTGGCGAATACCAAGGAACCACGGGCCCATAAGGCAGCGAAACACATAGAGCGTAAGTATCACCTCATACGACAGTTCGTTAAGCGAGGAGATATCATTGTGGCTGATATAGCATCAAAGGATAACCGAGCGGATCCTTTCACGAAGAGCTTACCAGCTAAGGCTTTTCAGGAGCACGTGGAAGCGATAGGAGTCAGATACTTTGTCACATAGTTATATATGGTTGGTAGTGGATTGCTTGTAAAAGACACTGATATACTCAAAGAATATCTTGAGTATAAGTGGCAGATTGTTAGGGTTATACTGAAATATTCGTTTGAAGTATATAACAATTATTTGAGATATATAACAATTATTTGAGAATCTTCAATGCATGTTTTCACATTGTCTGTATATTATATATTGTAGACAATCTAGTATCAAATGGGATAGCAGAAGATTAGATTGTCAGACTCCTTATATAATATAATAAAGGTTCACAGTCGAGGTGGTGTTAGACAAACCACTAGAATGGCTGAAGTATTATTTGGAAATAGTTTATCTTGACTATTGAATAATACTTATATACTTTGTGTATATTGAACGGGATCAAAATAGTAGAATAATTGTCTCTTTAATTCTGACAATAAAGAACTAAGATTCTATGATGTTATTAATGCTTAAGTTCTTAATCCGGATATAGTGATTGACACTTGTATTTAATGCACATGCCTTGACTCATAAATTAAGTAATTTATTTTAAATTATGAATTTATGTATTGGGCAATGACATTATATACAGAGTGGGATATTGACTATAAAAGGAAACCGTGTCCGAAAAATATATTCGGGTGATGATGTCCTCTTGAAAGCTCATAAAGATAATTATGCTTTAGTCCTGCAGGCAGATTTGTTCTTGCATAATTATAAGGTTGAGTGGATGATGAAGGATAAAAGATATTAATTAAATTAATTGTCAGAAATTAATTTAATTAATGGACATGCGATATCTTAAACATGAGGAATTTATAAGCAATTAATATGGGAGCCGAATTAAATAATTAATTTACGGAATTAGGAAAGGTAGTGCAAATATTAGTTCTTTAGTGGATAGAATTAATATTTAATGACATTGGGCCTGACCCGGAATGTCATTAGAAGGCCTGACCTAATGATCCATGATCCCTGCTGTAGCCTATATATATTCTCGTTCTCCTAAAGCTGAAAAACACACAAAAACGAATTAATCCTAGAGTCAGAGAGAGGCAGACGTTTTTCTCAAGAAGACAGCTAGGGTTTTGGGTTTTCGGAGCTTTAAGGAGAGGCACACCTTGGGAGATCGAAGGCCACACTTCGTCTAAGAAGAATCAAGGAATACAGTTGAAGACGTGGATTTGAATCGCTTGCGCCGTAGCGATTAAGGTTAATATTCTGTTCGAACTTTTAATTAGTATCATAAAACGCAGGACCAAGGTCCGATTGATCCTACACCAGCTAGGCCTCTAGGCCCCATTCTCTCAACTACAAGGTGGCCTCATCGGAGAGGTCAGGTGCTTTATTCTACTAAGTCCTTTGGGCTCTCATCATTAGGGCTACGCCTTCCACTTCGGGTTACACCACCCCGTAAGATGATGATCGGGCTCCCTCGCCCTATAGAGGATGATCGGGCTCCCTCGCCCCATAGAGGATGATTGGGCTCCCTCGCCCCATAGAGGATGAACGGGCTCCTTCGCCCCATATGAGGATGAACGGGCTCCCTCGCCTCATAGAGTATGATTGGGCTCCCTCGCCCCATACGAGGATGATTGGGCTCCCTCGCCCTATAGATGATGAACGGGCTCCCTCGCCCCATACGAGGATGAACGGGCTCCCTCGCCCCATAGAGGATGATCGGGTTACATCACCCCGTAAGAAGATGAATGGGCTCCCTCGCCCCATAGAGGATAAACGGGCTCCCTCGCCCCATAGAGGATGATGAAGACGTGAAGGCTCGTGCCTGGACCCGTTGGGCCCACAAGTATGGATCTCGAGGTCTTTACCTTCGCTTATTGGATCATTATCTACATTTCGACCCGCTCCATGACAGCCTCTTGCCATATGGGCCTAGGCCATGCGAGTACGGGCCTCTTTTGACGGCAGCCCTCAAGGTCCTACGGACCTGGGCCCTGATGGACCGGACTGACACTTAGCCCATGCTAAGAAGTTTGGCCCGTAAGAACTATATGGTAGCTTGAACCCCTATAAATAAGGGTACGTAGGCCTCTTGTGCTAATAAGCTGATTCTTGATGAGAAACGTCTTAGAACACTTTCTCTCTTTCTCTCGAGGATCAAACCACAAGATCAGCTACACCATCCATCACTCACCGTCCCGTGTTCTTCGGATATTCTTCCTACAATCACGTAAGTGCCCACATTTGTTGTTAACCGATTTCTCCCATTAACAATATCTTTGCGTATTTTTTGATTAGATGATAAACTTTATTGAATGAAAGTATTCCCTGATGCGGCTTATTGTATTTATGATACAACTCATCTACCAGTATGTAGATCACAAACAAAAAAGAAAAAAAAACTGATGTTGATGCAATTTGGATGTCTTGGAAGATCTTTGATTTCATTTTTAACTTTAAGAATTTTTAAATTTTTTGTGCGAAACGATCATGGAACAAATCAGCTAATTGTGAAATTGCTTTTATTTTATGTCAAGAAAAATAAAAATCAGTCAATGTCGTGCCTAACTCTCCAGTTCGGTCTTCGTTCTTGGGTGGTAAATTAGTTTTTTCTTGCAAAAGTCGGTTGAAATTGGGCTGTAAATTAGGCATATTTTACGCAAGTAATATTTGTCAAAATATTTTTCTTTACAAAATGAAAAAATGATTCAACATTAAACGAAAAATACATTATCACTTATTAATATTAGAAAAATATTTACAGATAGATATTAATTTTTTTTTGTTATTATACTACTCCCTCCGTCCCGGTCAATAGTATACATTGGGGGACGGGGGCGCGGCACGGACTTTAATGCTTCAATGTAGTATAGTTCTGTAAATTATTTTTAAGATTTTCTTTTTTTGTATAAAAGTATAACATTTATACTTTTATACAAAAAAAGAAAATCTTAAAAATAAGTTGTAGAACTATGTTTTATAAGAGCCTTAAAAAGCGTGTCGAGCAGTGAAAAAGAAACGTATACAATTGACTGGGACAGAGGGAGTACCAATTAAAAGTATATAATAATATTTTAAAAACTAAATTTTCAAGAAAATATATATTCAGTCAATTAATACACTTTACTCAAACTTCATTTTATTAATACTAAAACACCAATAACATGATGTTAAAAAATAAAAAGGATTTTTAACATATCGTCCCTGGCATCGCGGTTAGTAATCAGTAGTATGATACAATGAGCAGAACATATCGAAACTAATTCTCCTGTCAGTTTATTAGTTAAAACTTTAATGCAGATGCATCGTATATAAGGATGTTCCGTTCTTCAGGTATAGAGAAGAGTTTATGACAAATTTTCATCCCAATCTAAACTAAAACTTGAAGCTTCTTCGTTTATAGATGTAAAGCACCACAGCACAGAGTTTTAATGAATTCTATAATATGAAATCATCATTATTTGATACAGTACATGTTTAAGACAAATTACTCAACTATATAAGCCAATCGCCTTGTATTTGACCGAAAATGGTCTTCATATTTTTGGGCTATCAGTTGGCACCGACTAAAATGAATCATTAAAGTATTAAACCCAACTGCAATGTCGCAAGTTGATGGTAAAAATCCTTGATATGTCAAGAGGTACGAATGTTGCATCATCATGTACTCAAAATTAGCCATTTTCTGCACGGTCATGAGAATTTGATTTGTGTTTTGGTGAAAACGTAAATCCAGCTGGAACCTTGCCCAGCAACATTTCAGATATCCTAATCTGTGTGACAAAAAAGACACAAAACAATACTCTACATCAGAATTTATTTAAAATTAAGACTATAGTATTTATTTAAAGCTGGCTCCAAGCCAACTATGAAGATTGCATACCCAGTCTGCAGCAGAATCTGAGGCCATCAAGGACTCAAGTTCATCACGACCGAAGTATGAAGGTGACCTCCAATTCAGTTGAGCAGGGACAACATCTAGTAGACCAACTGGAATATATCTATATGTGTAACTAAGCCATTCCAACAAGAAGTGTCTGGTTGCCTCTACACCTGTACCAACATAAATTGAATATTTGGAGTCTTAGTTTTGTTGAAGCAATTGGTAAGATAAAAAAAAAAGCAGGCTTGCATAGATTTACAGCCAATCTATCAATTAATTTCTACAAAGACTATATCAGTGAAATTCGACACGTGTTCTCAAAATTTTGTTACATCCCCCATGTCGACCCAATGACAAGTTACCCTTATTATTGTCGAAAAAATCAGCAAGGTCAAGAAACTTTATTATCCTCATTCGTATCTCATAAGCCCTATAAATCCATAGCTTATTAGAAGTGAGATTTAAGTAGCAAACGTACTGTTAGATCAGGCAATATAGCTTTGTAATAACTGGAGTAACAAGGATAATGTTGGTTTAATAAATATAGAAAGACAACAGAAGCAGTATGCCGTAACAACTACCACCAACAGGAACTAAGCCTCTTCCAAACAGTTCAAGATTTCAAATTCTGTAATCTTGGGCCCATATGTAGTTTTTCTATAAACCTTCTACTTTATTAATTAACCAATGTAGACATACTCAATATACAGAACATACCTTTTGTATCAGAACCCCAATGCTCAAGACCAAAATGCACATAATCTTTTAATATGTTAAGTCGCTCTGCAGATGTAATATCCCAATGCCTTTGTTCCTTGATTTCAGTAAAAATCCAGGGCTGCAATCATAAAAACAATAGAAAAGGATTCTCGTTTTAATGTGATAGGCAATATAACAAACACACCCGAAATGTATTTTAATTTTCCCTGACTAAGGCTACAGTTACAAACCTTAACCAGTGCACCTCGAGCAATCATGAGAGTGTTAAGCTTGGGGCATTCAGTCTTGTGCTTGTTCCAATCCACATAAGAATAAACATCTCCATTTCCTATGACTTGTAATGCATCCGGAGCTTTTCTAGCACACCCATATACGTACTCCCAATCGGGTAGCTTGCTGTAACGTTGCTGACGTGAACGGCCATGTATAGTTACAGCACTAGCTCCCCAGTTGCTAATATCATTTATCAAACCCTCTATGCGGTTTCTCCCCTCAAAGTACCCTGTTCGTACCTAAGGTACAATAAAAGAGCTTCAATTAAGTATTTTAAAGTTCAAACCATAGTTTAAACTTAAACATATGTGATCAGCACAAGTTTATACGTCTCAAATCCGAAGTAACAGATGCAGCTTTATGCTGAAAGCGATCAAAACATAAAACAGGTAAGCTACTACAGTACACAGGTTAACATACTAAGACTTTTGTATTTTAAATAACTGTATAAGATTTCTTTATTAGAGTTTAACAATGCACCACCACATCAGATACTTTAGAAGTGAAAACCGACTACTAACTCCTTAGTTAATATTGTATTAAACATTGATTCAGGATGCAGAACGACAATATAAAACAAGTAAAAGGATACATCTTTTTTAGGTTAACAGCTAAAAAACCATGCCCGAAGGCAATCCAAATAGAGAAGAACCACTACCCCTAGGATTTCTCCACTGCAGAAGAGAATAAACTGCATAGATCGCAATCCATAAAACAAGAGAGAACAACCTCAATTCATTAATAATCAGAATCCTCCAATAATGATAGATCACATCTCCTTATATAGGAGTAAATTCACAAACTTAAGGACCAAGTAAAATCTTCCTGATAAAGAAAACAAATCCTTTTTTGTTCTCTTTAATAATCCAGACTATTTTAATTAATCTATATATACTAGAAACTTTAAAATGAATTAAAACTAAAACTCTTTCTGAATAACAATGTAAATAAATACGAACTAATATTTTTATCCTCTGTTCCCAATATATTGTCTTCAAGAAAATCTATATGCTCCACAATCATGATACCTGAATTGGTCAAGATTATTTCAATTCCAGATGCATCTTTAACCTCTACTTTTTCAATGTCACCGCAATGAACAAAGGCTCAACTTCTTCTTCTTCAAAGTTAAAACTTTATTAGAAGCCTACTCTGCCTTTTTCTTTTCAATGTTAACACATGAATTGTACAAGATTCAACACTATGATTCTCTTTAACCATCACATGTTTACTATGTGAATTAATAACCTCGTGATGTGTATTCCCTTAGAACCCCATGCTACTATTAAGTCATCAACCATAGAAAGTACCCCCTTATGGTCCTCGATAATACTAGCGCCAGTTACTATCTTATCATTAAGTAGCTTGATAATTCTGGCCATGGAAGTTTTGTTCCAGGGCTGTGAATGATCCAGTGAACAGTGTCTGTGGAAAGTGCTGATGAACAGTACTCATTAATTGTGTCTATTAATATATATTGGTTTTAGAGACTTATACATAACCTAAGCTCTCCTAACACTTTGATGCAAGACAACAGCATAGAAAAAAAAAATAATGTGGATTTAAAACCCACGCCCTAAGGTGATCCAACTGGAGAAGAACCACTACCCCCAGGATTTCTCAACCGCAAAAGAGAGTAAACTGCATGGATGGCACCCATAACATAAAAGAAAATAATCTCAATTCATTAATAATCAGAATCCCCCAATAATGACAGATTACATCCCATTGTATAGGAATAAATTAACTTATGGACCAAGTAAAATCTTCATAATATAAGAAACAAATCCTTGTTTATTCTCTTTCATAATCGAGAATATTTCTATTCATCTACAATATAATTGAACTTTATAATGAATTAAAATTGAACCTATTCTTAAATGATAGCGTAAAGTAATTAAGTAAATACAAACCATAGTTTTATCCTAAATAATAATGTAAAGTAAATACAAATTAATATTTTATTCCTCTGTTCCGCATCAATTTGATCCAATCTTTTTCATATATATTTCTTTGCAACAACATAATATGCATAGACAGCTACATGATACACATTAACAGTAACAGAAAAATGACCAGATAACTGGACGTGTCTGCGGGTTTTGTCTTAAATTTAGTCAAACTAAATTAACGTAAATTTGGCACAGTTCCTGTACAAAGATTGCAAACCTAGTTGTAAAAAAATGACAATGTAATTTATTTATATCTAATTAAATCAAATGTGAATTTTGTAAAAATCATCTTAAAGGGTTGCAAACCTAGTTGTAGAAACAAGAAAATGTAATGGTATTAGTGCACACATTAAATATTTATGAAATTAGGGAAACAAAATCTTAATATGCATCAAAAAAATATTACTTCATACCTTGACAGTAATTGGCTTGTCCACAGTGCATGAAGCTACCTGTATGACATTCTTTATTCTCACTGGTTTTGTAAGAAGAGCTGACCCAGCACCCTTATTAACTACAAGGTCGATCGGGCACCCCATATTAATATCAATGAAGTCCACACTGCACTCCTGATTTATAAGTTCGACAGCTCGTGAAACTGTATCTGGATATGCGCCACAAATTTGAACACCAAAAAAGTTCTCTGACGAATGCCTTCTAAGCAGAGCCCATTCAGATGCTTGGCCCTGTAAGTCATACTCAAGTACTTTATAATCATTTGTTATAAAATTTTGCACAGAACACGAGATAGCAATTACTTTGACAACATTAATAGCTTAATGATACCGGGACACTTCTGAATTAACATACTAGTAACATTTATCATTATAAGCACAGACAAGAGATAGAGAAGAGGATTTAATCAGAGGAAAGAATGCAATGGGTGCTACTTCATACGTCAAGAGGAACACTGTTGCGTGGAAAAACAAATGTAAATTTAAGAGTAAAATTTAGTCACCTATTTCTTCTGTCCAATCCAATTATATACCTCAAAACATAGTAATTCAGAAGTATTTGTCCTTCACTGGCTGTCAATATTGACTTCATTAGCCAATTAAAACAATGTATTATTTTTAAGCTACAAACCTGCAAGAGGTTGGTGCACATTGCCATCTCACCGCATGTTACATCAGCACCTAACACCTTACAAACCCTTCGAAAAGGAAGATTACCAACGGTTGTAAGAGGTGCAAGATAGAGCTTGTCACTGAAATCAATAAGCTTCTTTTCTCTAACGTGTGTTTTTAGGCTTTTATCTGTCTCTGCAGAAATATAACTGTCTGTACTTGCAGGCTTCCCATCTTCCTCTGGATCCTTATCCTGGACACTTGAACCTATTGCAAAAAAAAAAACACCAAGCTTACATAGATTCTATGATAATCAAGAGTGTAGTAAAATGCCATAAAGACAATTTCGAAATACAGACCATTATTTGCTTCAGACAACTGACTCTCATTGATTGATGCCCTGGCTTTCTTTAAAGGTCTGAGCTCATCAGGTATAGAAGTGTCATCTATGTTGACAGTTTTTTCGACCACTTCAGAACAACTTCCAGATCTAATAGTCATGTCGACTTCAGCACAACCATTTCCGTCAGTAACATGTGAAGAATCTGAAACTATAAGATCCTCTTCTTCGTCATCTGCCAAATCTTTCTTCTTTGAATTAAGCTGTTTTTGCTATCAATCAAAAGATCAAATATTTTACAGTGAGTCACTAAAGTAAGTTCACTGGTTGTGTACGTTACAGAAGGTATTTTATTCACCATATTGTAGGAAGTATATATGATCGCATATAAAGCAAAAGACACGAAGCTAAGGAGAGGCTTATAAGTGTATGATTATACCAGAAGGCCGAGTAGTTTCAGTTGGGCATCAGCCATGGGAAATTTCATTTTGTTTTTCCACAACAGCTTCTGGACATCTTTTCTCAATCCGTTAGTCTCAGATTCCCTCCTTCGAGTACTGATTGTTTCAGCATTGGCCTCAGCTTTATGAGTACCAGAAAATCTACAAGCCATCCCGTAAGGGCATGGACCTTCCTCTTCTAAAAAAGGACACTTCCCTTCCAAATCCACTGGTTTCTGCATTTTAACATATACTCAAAACAAAGAGTTGATTGACAAAAAATATTATAGAACGGTTTCTTTTACCTCTGACTTAAAGCCTTCTATGTCATGGCTAAAACGACACTTGTCAGCATATTGACACGAACTAACACTTCCAGATTTTGCAACCACTGGACATAAATGAAGGACGGACTTCTGCTCCTGTGAAGTTTGTAATGTTTATCACCATTAATTCATTAGCAGATGTAAAGTTGTGAAAAAACAAAATTTTCAGTGTATAGAGAGAGCAATATCACTCATGAGAAGTACAAAATTTAAAGTAGACAAAAAAGTGATCATTATTTATCTTCTTATTCTTGTATAAGAACATTGTTTATCATCCGATAAAATAAACAACAAAATTACATTCTCCACGGTCCTAGTAGCACAGGTAGTTACGGTAAGAGGCCCCTGGGTTCATGACCACTATATAAAAAAAATTCTTACATTGCCCCACAAATATTAATCATGAAACTTTCTTTAAAACTTGATTCATCTGACTGAAGAAAACACACACTACACACACATACACACATATATACCAATGTTCTCGAAAGCATTATGTGCACCAAGGCAGAAAACCCCCTAGAGCCTAGGCGCATTCATTATCTTCATCAGAATCATCTCCATCTTTTAAAACCCCATCTGATTCATATTCACGACTTGAACAGCTTCTTTCAAATGCAAACACTTGTTCTGCTTCTTCATCCTCGTCAACTAAACAGCGACGCCTCTTACCTTCAATCTTTCTTTTTTTAACTTCAAGCACACGTAGTTTTTTTAAACCGATTAGATATTGAGGCTGATTTTTAGCCTCATTTTGATTGTGACCTGGAGATATACTGATATACATAAACTCTCCAGCACTCATCCAATTCAATCTGAGAAAACCTAATCATTATCCTCATCCGATTCCCCATCTATGTTTCTTCCCAACCTTCCATTGCTTCATTAAAATCAAGCAATAATATGGAGTCAATATGGGCTTATAACTCTTATTTTTGTTTAGGGTTGTACTTTTGGGCCTTATAATTGACCTGGTAACATTAATAATGTCAGAATTTTCTTAGCTTCAATAAGGCACGCTTTTCTATCGCTTCGCTCCTATGTGCGATATTTCAATCGTTTCCACCTAGGCACGATATTTCAATCATTTCCACCTAGACATGCATTGTGCTTCATGGCCCTGAGCGCGCCTGATTGAAGATGCTTTGCCTCGGCATATGTGAGGTGCTTAAGGTGCGCTTTGCGCCTAGGCGCACTTTTCATAACACAGATATGTACACAACAATACACAAATGGACATTAGACAAAAGTTTTATTATAGAGTGATACTTACAGTACTCTTTTGGGATTTTAATGTTTTGAATAGTCTTAGTGAAAAATGGCATAGGCGGGGATAGAAAGATTGGATCAGGATCATAGTATATCAGTTTTTTAACTAATTTTAGATCTTTATGTACTGTACCTCTATTCTTTGTAACTAAAAAAATAAGATAATATTATTTATCAGTACGCAAACTAACTGGAGATTGTGGGATGAATAATCGCTTATTGACATATACTGAGAAGGGAAAATTTAAAAACCTTACGACAGAGGAAACTAAAAAACAATTTTATAAATTGACAATTAAAAGGATCTCATTACTGATAATTATTCCTTGAGAAAAGAATTTGTGCAAGTACAAGTGCATTTTTTGTAAAAAAAAACTTTCAGGATCTGCCACTGCCTGGTAGTTTACTATATTATTGACTAACACTCAAATTAACAACCATCTAGTTATGTAAATCATAAGAACCAAGCAATAAGATAAAACAATCTCGCAAACCAACTCATTTCTTTTGTAAATAAATATATGTAAAGTGTACCTGTTTGCGTTCCCTTTTGGCCTGGCGTTTAGATTTTTTCTCTGTGACAAGTGAAGAATTTGATGAAGGCTTGGCATCCAAAACGGCGTCGTTACTGGCTTCTTTAATCGAAGATTTAACAGGCAAAGGACATAAATATTGTTTCTTTACAGGAGCTATGCATTTAGCTATAAGTTCTTGTGCTGTAGCTAATGATTGTTCCGTATCTGTATCCACATTTTGTGCTGGTGGGTCACCAAGATTTTCGGGTTCTTCGACCATATGATCCGACCCATTAGTGTCTGGTACAGCAAGCGTAGACATGGTGGGTTGCAGTGGAGATGAGGGTTTTGCCTTTTCTTTACTAGGGTTTTGCTTGAGGTGGGGATGGATGGATGTGTTGATAAAAGAACATGAGATGGAACGTCGTCGTTTTCAAATATGCACTTCCATTTATTCTAAAAAGTAATTTATAAATGCGAAATAAAAAATAGAGTAAATGACAAAGTGGTGGCTGAAGTTTGTCGAATTTTACATAATGGTGGCTCGACTTTGAAAACTACGTAATGGTGGCTGGAGTTAGGGATGAGCAAAACCGAACCAAAAACCGAAACTAAAACCGAAACCGCAAAAACCGGACAAAACCGAACCATTAAAAACCGAACCAATTAGAAACCAAACCGAATAAAAACCGAACCAATAATATGGTTACGATTTGGTTTTAAATTTTTTAAAACCGAATACAAACCGAACCGAACCAAATTAAATTTAATTATATAAATTTATATAATAATAATAATAATAATAATAATAATAATAATAATAATAATAATAATAATAATAATAATAATAATAATAATAATAATAATAATTGGTATCTCAGAGTCATACTGTTTATCTATAATCTGCATTAACATTTATGTTTATCTAGAATACTCCTGGCATTAACCCTGCCAGGAGTCTTGGAGCTGCTGTGATCTACAACCAGGACAAGGCCTGGGATGATCATGTTAGGACACTTTAAATTTTCTGCAGAAATTACTGTCAATTTTTTATATTTTTCTGTTTGCTTAGAAAATTACAGTGATTCTGACTTCTTTTTGTTATGTTGTACTAGTGGCTATTCTGACTTCAAGAAGAATAATGAAGTAATGTCTGTGTTTGTTTTTGTTAATGGAGTAGGTTTCAATCATGGGAGGATTTTTCTCCTGTCCCTGGCCCTTTGTATTTGAACTACCAGTTATTGTATTGAACATGTATTTAATTTTTCTAAGTTATTAATGGAAGAGTTGGTGTATTGTAATTTTTAGAAATTTAAGACAGATGCAATAAGCAAGTCCTGTGGACATCACACTATCACAGTGTTATAATCCATTATAAGCCAAATCAATGTTTGAAAACCGAAACCGAACCATTATAAACCGAAACCATAACTAGAAACCGAAACCAAACCGATGGTGTTTGGTTTGGTTTTGGTTTTTGATTTTAAAAACCGAATAAATATGGTTACGGTTTGGTTTCCGGTCGAAACCGAACCAAACCGAACCACGCTCATCCCTAGCTGGAGTTCACTTCCGCTTTTTAAAAAGGTGGCGGCCGTGAAGCTCCGTTAATTTCCTCCGTTAACTCCAAAAAAATTAAAAAAAGAAAGGATAAATGCGGGTTTTAGGCTAAAAACTCTGAATTGATTATCCCAAATCAACTGATGATCCAGGGACTGCAATATATCTCTTTCGGTCTGAGCACGTAAGAGCTTTTCCAGACTAGCTAGGGCTCCTTTGTCCTTGACTTTAATTGCAAAATAATTTCTGGTCCTACCTAGCTCCGCCAAATGAACACTACCTATATCTCCAGATCCTAACCATTTAAATAGCCTGAAGTGGTACAGACCCAAGTTCCCATCACGAGATCGGTTGGCTTGAATTGCTTCCCATCTTGAATCATTTGACTTGTGTGGTTTGTTTATTGTGCTACTTAAACTACTGGAGCTACTTTCATCACTAAAGATCACTGCCTGTGCTTTACTGCTTGGACATTCACTAACTTCAGTGGTAATGAAGCTTTGTTTAGCTTTCGCAAATTGTGTTGAAGGCTGTGTATGTGATGGTGTTGTCACTGGAGTTATGGCGACAAACGTCAGGGAGGAAGGAGAGATAGTTGTGACAAGGGTTCACCGACGGTTGGTGGCTGATGGGTAAGGCGGCAGTAGCTTTGTGGAGATGGTGTATTGCCACAGAGGAAATGCAATATAAAGGATAGGGAGAGAGGTAGAGGTGAGAGACACAATTTTTAGAGGATTTTGGGGTGATTTTCCTTCTCTACCCTTTTCTTTAATTTTATTTTTTGGAGTTAACGGAGAAAATTAAGGGAGCTTCACGGCCGCCACCTTTTTAAAAGGCGGAAGTGAACTCCAGCTACCATTTCGTAATTTTCAAAGTCCAGCCACCATTATGTAAAATTTGGTAAACTTCAGCCACCACTTTGTCATTTACTCTAAAAAATATCGATAGAGTATCTTAAATCTTCAAAGCACGCTCACATCATATTATGCAACACATGCGATGTTCTTTTTTTTTTTTGAAAATAACACATGCAGTGTTCTAAAAGTCGGCGATTAATCGGGATTAATCGCCGATTAATCGTTGTTCGGTCGACCACCGTCTCGATTAAGCGTTAATCGGTGAAAAAATCGTTTTTTCTCAAAATCAGGATTAATCGGAAAAAGTCGGTCAAAAATCGGTGAATTTAAAAAAAAATTAAAATAAAAAGTAAAAAATTAAAATTTAAAATTTAATTTCTAATAAAACAAAAGGCATGAAAATGACAAATAACAGAAGCTAAAGTTGTTTTTATTACCTCTCTCTCTTTCAATATTAGCCCTTAAACTCTAATTACAAAAAATCTGCAATATTTTCCTTCGCAGATTCAATCAAATTCAAGTTTATATATGAGATGACTGGACTTGTATATGTATATAAAGACTAAAGACATGTTTTGTGTTATTAAAAATCATTAATCTTTTGATTTTATAAGACTATAAATTTATAGTATTTATAATTATATTAATATGTATAATTTTAAAAATAATATTAAATTGATTACGATTAATGATCTGATTAATCACTCCGACTAATCCTTGATTATCCGTTTAATTGCTAGACGGTGCTTTCACCGACTTGGTCCGATTCCCGCTTTTTTACAATCCTGAACACATGTCATAATTAATCGATCATTCAATTTTTTTTTGTTACACTTCTCTTACCGTATCTCAAATGAGGTTGGCTATAATCGTTCGCTAAATTAGAACCGTAAAGTATTATGTAAGACATTGTGTATCGATGGTATTGACTATATTTGTTGGCCATAATTTCAAAAGGGAAAATAGATTTTTTTGCCACTCAACTTATTGCGCTTTTAGAAACTTACCACCCAACTAAATTTTTTTTCCTTTTACTCACTAATGTTAGGTTTGGTTTTTATTTTAGCCACCAACTTAGGTTCGGATTTGATTACTATTATTATGATAATTTTTTAGTCACTAAACTTATTGCGTCTTTAGAAACTAACCACTCAACTATAATTTTTTTTATTTTACTCACTAGTATTAGATTCAGCTCTTTTTTTTCACTGAAGTTAGGTTCGGAATATATAATTAGCATTACATTTTATGTGTAGCATTATTTAAATATAGTGGTAGTCTGTAATATTTTGATGATTTGATATATGTTTGTATCCTTATATATAGTATTTTTTATGTCTTCAAGGTCGTTTACCTTGGATGATAAGAATTTTACACACATTTTATGGCCTTTAAAAGATGTAGTTTCATATATAACTATATTTTTTTTCTTCCGAATGAAAATTCAGCGTTTGAATTTTTACACACAAAAAAAATCACAAAAATAAGTTATATCCAAACGCTTTTAATAACTTACAAGTCTGAACCAACTTTTCACTTATAATCTACTTCTTTATTTTAAGCAATAAGTCACTTCTTTTAAGTTCAGCCAAACGGCCCTTATGTTTTATAAGAGTTTGAAATACATGCTATGCAGTAGAAAAAACTGTAAACTAATGAGAGGGACGGAGGGAGTAATAATAATATAAAATGATGCATTATATATAGAGGACAATCATTGAAAATTAAGTTTTGATCTCTATTTATTTATCTTGAAAATTGTAATAAGATAAAGTTATAACAATTTTTGAAGAAAAATTTAAGAGAGATCTTAGGCTGAGCTAGTCGATTGAAACTTTAATATCGAAAGATGATGCGTCATATCACTCAATTACACTTTATCTTATGAGAGAGGGTGGATTGTTTGAAGTCATTGATTCCATATTAATGATTTATTGAATTTTTAGAATCTAATTACGATTTTTCCTGATTTTAATTTTTCATCGGCTCGTTTTATATTATTATTG
Source organism: Daucus carota subsp. sativus (assembly GCF_001625215.2). Taxonomy (NCBI): domain Eukaryota; kingdom Viridiplantae; phylum Streptophyta; class Magnoliopsida; order Apiales; family Apiaceae; genus Daucus; species Daucus carota. The sequence continues at coordinate 8,706,827 of NC_030386.2, read as the reverse complement.
CTATATATAAAGATAAAAACATACGACACATCATCAAAATATTACATACTATCAATATGTATAAATGATGCTACAAAAAATTATCATAATGCTAGTAATCAAATCCGAACCTAAGTTGGTGGCTAAAAATAAAACCAAACCTAACATTAGTGACTAAAAGAAGAAAAAAAATAGTTGGATGGTAAGTTTCTAAAAACAGTATAAGTTCAGTGGCAAAAAAATCTATTTTCCCATTTCAAAATAATATGTTATTAATATATTGATCGTTATAAATAGAATATATTAGTTTAATATGGTGATAAATGATGTGTAACGTTCGGCAGATTTTTTATAGGTCTGTAAAGGTACGAAAAATATAGTCATCTATAGGAGATTAGCTAAAATTATAAACAAGTGGCGTGTATGGTTGAAGTGTGATTTTTTGAAGAGATTGGCTATATTTTTTATTTTTGGTATGTTAGCTCAAATTTTAGTTAAGACTCTTCATAGTTAGAGATGCTCTTACATGTCGTCATCAAATCTTATCTTGAAAATCTCAAACACATCGCATGTCATTTTAATGATTATTCAAACTTCAAATGAAAACCCTCTCATAACATAAAATCAAAAAACTCTTCTGATACCCATATTTGTCATTTAGTTCTCTATGTGCTAAATCCTATTTTTCTTCTCTATGTGCAGAAGTTGATGATTTACTACGAGGTGCTCAAAACCCCAACAATCGACATAAGTTTGTGACGCATATAAAGAAAAGGTCTTGCTTGTTGCACCAATCAGAGCACATCTTGATTTCTGGTAATTGTCAACAAGTAACATCGAGGTAATGAAGCTTTAAATAAGGGCTTTCAACTAAGCCCTCATTGTAAGAATCCTCTACAAAAGTCTTTCATGATCTAATAATTGAAATGTGTGAGGCCAACACCAAGAGGGGTAAAACACATGTTCACAAAATTGTCCAAGTGGACTTCTACTGGTCACCATGATTAACTATGCAAGAGAGCTTGAGAAAAGATGTGAGAGGTACCAAAAGCTCACGCCTATAATGAGAAAACCACAAAGGCTTACATCCATCAGTTCCCCCAACCCGATCAATGAAGGAAATGAATGTCTCTAGGCCTTTTCTGATGGCTTTTGGATAGATAAAGTTTTATATAGTAGTGAGTGACTATTATAGTAAATGGATTGAGGCTAAGTCTTTAGACAAGATAACCACCAAGAGAGTGACTCATTTTTACTAAAAAAAAGTGTGATATGCAAATAGACCCCCTTATACGATTTTGACTAAAAATGGGACTCAATTCAATAAAGAGAAGTTCATGAAGTATTGTGATAATGGCATCAAGTTCTGATTCACTTCGATCACGCATTCTCAAGCATATATGGCCTATTGTAACAGCTAAAAAAGTGTTAATAAAGGCCAAAAAGTGTTGATGAAAGTGAAAAAACAGGCTATGGTAACACTTTTTCACAAAACAGGATCGTAACTAAAATCGGTGCTACCATAGAAGTCTAGGATAACACTTTTTCAAATTTTGGTTAATCCTAAAAAAGTGTACCCATAGAACCTCTATGCCTACACTTATTTTTGTTTTGGTAACACTAAAAGAGTTGTAACTATAGACCTATGGTAACAACACTGTGTTATTTCTAACATCACCTCTGGTGTAACCATAAGGCCTATGGTAACACCATTTATGTTATTGTAGCACTAAACTTTGAAAGACTAATTTATCAAAGGCAACATCATGTTAGTTATAATTACACTTTTATATAATAATAGTTGCCAACACTCCATAAAAAAAATGACAATATAGCATTTGAAAATAGCACTTTCCCATTTCAAAGTTTACCAAACAATATTCAGCAAGAAACACAATCTAAATATCAAAAATAAAGGTCCAAGCCTATACCAACTAGCAACCACACCAAAATAAGTACTTATGCATAAAAGTAAATCTAACTTACCACATTGAGATCACGAGTTAATTACTGGATAGGTACAATATAAAACTAAAAGAGAGTTAAAATGCGACATATATTACTACTGATCAGACTCAAATGACTCCGCTTCTACTTCCGTCGACTTGTTGCAGCAAATAAGGTTAATGTGGAAGAAAAGAACACCACTCTAGCTGAGGTATCTATTAAAGAAACAAAAAAAAAGAGATTTTTAGATCAAGCAAAGGCGAGGGCAAGATGGTTGAAAAACTATGTCTGATGATGATGACATGGATGAAATTGATGAACACCTATCATTTCTATCAAGGAGGTTTTCAAAACTGAAATTCAAAAAAAATGTAAATGTAGCCAAGTCATTCAAAAGAGACTTCAATTCTGACAAAACATGGTGGATAGGTCAAAATTTAAGTGCTATAATTATGGAATGACTGGCCACTTTGCTAGTGAGTGTAGAAAACCCAAAGTCGAGAAGATATAGTTTGAGACTGTTGACTACAAGAAGAAATACTTTAAACTTCTCAAACAAAAGGAAAAGGCATTCATTTTTAAAGAAGACTGGGCTACAAAAGATGACTCAGATGATGAAGGTGGCTATGTCAAGCTTACCCTCATGGACAAGTTTGATAAATAAGAGGATAACACTGCAAGTAGTCAGGTATTCAACTCAACTGACTTATCTAAAGATGAATGCAATGCTACTATTGATGAAGTGTCTACTAAATTTTATTATATTCCTGTTTCCCTAAAATCTTCGATTGAGAAAAATAGCATAATCAAATATTCTGAAACCTTTTTTATTGAAAGAAACAGTTTATTTGAATCACAGTTCATTGAGTTTGAGAGAATGAAGATTGAATGCCAAACTGCTAAGGATAATTTTGTAATCAAAAGACAATTTTAATCTAAAAAAAATAGAATAACTAAAATTCTAAATTAGCCGCTCGAACAAAAATAAACAATTAAAATTGTGCATCTGACTCGTAACACAATCAAATCAACTAATCACATAATTGCAGAAGCTCACAAAAATTATTTTTTTTGAAAATCCACCAAATTGGAATAAAATATAAAATTTTATTCCTCCTCTTATATAAAATCATCAACAAAATAATAAATAATTCTGAAAAACCCGAGTCATTACAGAAGGGGTGCATATTGCTGTACACAAAATACCAATGGGTGGAGAAGTGTAATTATCTAAAATTTGCATACTAAAGTGTTTTTAGGCCCATGTGTAGGGGTACGAAATGCAATTAACTCAATAAATAACAGAAAATTAAACCAATTAACGAATAATCCATCATTTGTTGAAAATCATGTTGAGGTATTCGTTGGTACTTAAAATGTGATATAAGCTGTGTTATGATCCAAGCACTTACCGGTACACCTAAAGCAGCTACTTTTGGTGTGTGGTAAGTGCTTAGATCCTAACAATTTGTATAAGAGAAGACTGATAAATTACTGTCAGTAATGATCTACAAAAATATCAACAAACAAATATGAAAACATCAAAATATTGTCCTGAAGAAAGCTGAGCACTCAACATGAAAAGTCAAAATACTGATGTATTTAGAGGCATCAGATCTTGACTATCTTGATAGGATATATATATATATCTTGATAGGATATATGATGGATATATGATAGGATATTCCTAAGAGTGGACTGATTCATGGATGTCGAGTGGCTAGGGGGCACCAAGTATATCTCATCTGCTCTTTGCAGATGATTGTTATCTATTTTTTAGAGCCACACAGATGGAGGCTGGCATTGTACGGGATATTTTGAATAAATATGAATTGCTCTCTGGCCAGATGGTAAATTATAATAAGTCAGACATTGTTTTTAGCCCTAATACAGGAGCTGAGGAGCGAGTAAGGGTGTGTGACTGTTTGGGCGTGTAAGAAAAAGCTAAGCCAGGAAGTACTTGGGTATGCCCATGAGCATTGGTAAGAGTAAAACGGAGGTGTTTGGTTTTCTTAGCGACAAAATCCAACATAAACTCCAGTCATGGTGTAATAAGGAGTTGTCAAAGGCTGGTAAATTGACGCTGATCAAATCATCTGCACAAACAACACCTAATTTCTGGATGAGCTTATTCTTAATTCCAGAGACAGTTTGCAATGATATTGAGAGAAAGATGAATGCATTTTTATGGGGGGGAGCGAATGGGAAAGGAGTGAAATGGTTGTCTTGGAAGAGACTATATGCCCCGGAAGATTTTGGAGGATTGGGTTTGAAGGAGTTAAAAAAAATTCAATATGGCCATGATTGCGAAACAAGGTTGGAGGCTACTCACTGAAGCAAATAAGTTGGTTAGTGCGGTTATGAAAGCAAGATACTATTCAGATTCGAGTGTTCTAAATGTTAAACTGGGGTCTAATCCTAGCTATGTGTGGCGTGGGATTTATCAAGCATTGGAGGTAGTAAGAGCTGGTGCACGTAGAAAAATTGGTGATGGTGAAGATACGATGGTGTGGAAGGTGCCTTGGCTACCAGACGATTCGCATGGGTTTATTGCCACTGATGAATATCCTCAACTGAAGAACATTAAGGTTAGTAGCTTAATGTCTGCTGATAAAAGTTGGGATGTTGATCTACTTAATGATCTGTTCTGTGATCGAGATGTTGATTTAATTACGAGAATCCCAATTCCTCTGCGAGATACCAGAGATTCGTGGTACTGGCTGTTAGATGAGAAGGGAGAATTTACGGTCAGAAGCAGTTATAGGTGGCTTCATGGAGAGTCAACTGATAGTTATACAGCTCTGTGGAAGAAGTTATGGCATTGCAACTTCCTAATAAGATATCTAATCTGGTGTGGAGATTGTGCAAGGGTTGTTTGCCTACTGCTATGGCACTGGCATCAAAACATGTTGACATAGATGTTCGATGTCCGTGGTGTCATTCTGAGATTGAAACAGATGTGCATATTATGTTTTTGTGCGATTTTGCGAGGACAGTATGGCTAACTACTCGTGTAAATCACCTGGTGCAATGTACAATGAATGAATCACCTTGTCAGATATTTACAAGAGCATTTGAGAATGGTACGAGAGAACAGTGTGTTGAAATTGCTATGATTTGTTGGAGCTTGTGGAATAGGAGGAATAGATGGGTCTGGGAACGTATTAATGGCTCGGTATTTGGTGTTCGTCATAGTGCAATCAATTTTCTTGCTGAGTGGAAGGAAGCTCAGGTGCGTGATGAGGATCGAAGGCTTAGAGGAGAGTTGGGCCGTAGGGTCTGGTGTCCACCGAAGGAGGGATGGGTGAAAATAAACATTGATGCCGCAGTGTTCCTTGATGGTAGTATTGGTGTTGGTGCAGTCATTAGAGATAGTCAGACTAAGTTTGTCATAGCCAGAGGTCGAAAAATTGCAGGGGCTTGGAGACCAAGAGAGGCTGAAGCTATGGCTTTGATTGAAGCCTTGTCATGGGTTATGGCGAAAGGATATAATCACTGTGTGTTTGATACAGATTCGTATGAACTAGCCACTGCTTGTAATGGTCGACCGGGAGAGGCTTATTTTGGGAATATTGTAATGGATTGTATCCATATGTTAAAGCACATCTGTCCTGTGCTAGTTGATTTTGCTTATCGTTCTTCGAATAGTGCAGCCCATGTTCTGGCACGAGCTGTCTATTCTATGTCAGATACAGGGGAGTGGGTTGTCACTCCACCTAAATTTCTTACTCATGTACTGGATTTGGATTTGAATTAATGCAAGTACGATTTACTTCAAAAAAAAAAGAAGTTATTTCCACAAACTAATTGAATTCCTGAACACTATGTCAGGAAACAAAGGCTTAGATGACTCTCAAATCCCAAAAAAGCATTAGATCCAAAGGAGAGTCATCATCTGTGAATGAGTATGAGAAAGCTGAGAAGAAAGTAGAAGAAGAATCCAAAGAAGCTAAAGGTGAGTCTAAGAGTAAATCTAATAAGGAAGAATCAAAAAAGCTTAAGCTTGTGATAGCTTAACTTGCTAATGACAATCTATGAAGAAGTGAGTTTGCCTTTATCTCAAGAAATGGAGAAACCATCTGTATACTTCATGGTCATCTTTTAATTTCAAAAGCCAAAGAAGAAGAAACCAGGTTTAAAGGGATCAGCACATATGAGGATAAGTTCGAGGGCTCCTTTTCTTTAAGCATTTCTTATTAAGAATGGCTGCAGAGCTGGAAGCTGAAATTGATGAAGAACTGAGAGAAGAGCTTGATTATGAATTTCTTTAATTGTGGATGCAAAAAATAGAGTAAGAGTATGATATCTAGACTAGTATAGAAATGACTAGTCTGCTTTAGTATATATACACAATGTAATGTTTTATTTCATTGTAACAAAAACATCAAGAACTGAAGAGAAACTGTGATAGATTAACAAGTTATTTGGAAAGTTAGCTCTTCAATCTTTTTGTAAGCAGTTAGGTATAATTTACTTGAGGTTTTTCAATAAAAAAATTTTAAGTGGACAAAACAACCCGCCTGAAATTTTGAAAAACTATTGTTACTAATTTATGTCTTTTCTATTCTCTATTCTTTTTGTGTTTTTGTATACTATCTAATCTCAAAAAAAATATAAAATTGATTAGATTATATTCAACCCCTTCTACAATCTATACTAATTGTTTGAATTGCTAAATAGCATGCACCATCAATTAAACTTAATCAGATCTAACTTAAAATATTTTTAATTAAGATAAATATTTTTAATTAAATAATCTTTTTGTAGATATTTGTTAAATTGATTAACAATCTACTAAATAAAATCTATTTATAGTTGTGTATATAAATGCTAGCTGATATCCTTGTGGATTTCATATCAATATAATTAATGCACCATCAATTAAACCTAACTCGGTCTGGTTGAAGATTCGGTTAATTAAGGAAAAAAAATCTGTACTTAAATAATCAGTTCATGGTGTTTGTTAACTAAATAATTACTAATATACACAGCATTAAAGCATCTCTAACCAGGAAGAACCCTTAACTAAAAATTGTTTAAATTGCTAAATAGCATGCACCAGCAATTATACTTAATCAGGTCTAACTTAAAATATTTTTAATTAAGACAAATATTATTGATTAAATAATCTATTTGTAGATATTTGTTAAATTAATTAACAATCTACTAAATAAAATCTATTTACTACAATGTGATATTCATATTGATTACTTTTATAAAAGTTTCTAGTTGTGTATATAAATGCAAGCCTATATATTTGTGTATATATCATATAAATATAATTAATGCACCATCAATTAAACCTAACTCGGTCTAGTTAAAGATTCGGTAATTAGAAAAAAATCTTTAATTTTTTTTTTTTTTTGACAATGCAGGCTTATATGCCTTACAACTTAGTATCTGTTCTAATAATTCTCGGGGTGAGCCAGAGTCGAACCCGGGTACCCCGGGTCAACAGAGGATAAACCCACCACTGGGCTATCCAATCGTGCTCGAAAAAAATCTTTAATTAATTAATCAGTTCATGGATGTTTGTTAACTAAATAATTACTAATATACACGGCATTAGAGCATCTCCACCAGGAAGACCCCTTAGCTAAAAATTAAGTTCGTTTACCAAAAATAAAAAATATAGCTAATATCTTCAAAAAAGCGCACTCCAACCACATCGGCCCCTTGTCTATAATTTTAGCCAAAATCCTATGGATGACTAAATTTGTCGAACCTCTATAGGCCTGTAAGAAGATTACACATCATTTATTACCATATCAAACTGCTATATTCTGTTCATAACAATCTAAATATTAAGAATATACTATTTTTAAATTATAACCAACCAATATATCCAATACCATCGAAGGCACAATGTCTTACAGGTCCAATATAACCAACGATTATAACCAACGCCGTTGGAGATGCTCTTACACAGCACTAAATAATCAGTTTTTCGATTAATTTTTTTAATAATTAATTAAATCTCATTATATATTTTTAAATCAAAATGCAGTAGTTTTTTTTTGCTAATATACAGAGCATTACACGATTACCATTATATTTTATCAAATTATCCTTATGGAAGCATCTCCAATCATTAAGAGCCCTTGGCTAAAAACTGAGTGGGCATAGCAAAAATTATAGCCAATCTTTTCAAAAAATACACTCCAACCATGCCAACCCCTTGTTTATAATTATAGCCAACTTTCTATGGATAACTATGTTTGTCGATCCATTACAGGTCCGTAGGAAATCTGTAGGAAGATTACACAGCACTTATTAACATATTAAAGTGATTAAAGTGATATATTCTGTTTATAACAATTTAAAATATTAATAACATACTATTTTTAAATTATAGCCAACCAATATAGTCAATACCATCGAAGCAAATTGTCTTACAAATTCAGCAAATTTTAGATAATATCCTACGGGTCCAATTTAGCCAACCATTATATACAACTTAATTGGAGATGCTCTAAGCGGTACAAATAATTAGGCCATACTAAGAGCATCTTCGATGGGGTTGACCATAATCGTTGGTTAAATTGGACCTGTAAGACGTTATGCGTAATTTGTTGAACCTGTAAGACATTATGCTTCGATGGTATTAGCTATATTGGTTGGCTATAATTTAAAAAAAGATATTGTATTAATATTTAGATGACTATAAGTAGAATATATCAGTTTAATATGATAATAAATGATTAATCTTCCTACACATTTGTTACGACAAATTTAGCTATACACAGGAGTTTGACTAGAATTATAGACCGAGATAGATATGTTTAGAGTGTGTTTTTTTTAAAGAGATTGATTATATTTTTTTATATGTCAACTCAATTTTTAGTTAAAGACTTGCTAAATATATGTTTGTGATATTATTTTATTTCCGGGATAATTTGTATGGAAGAAAATAAAAAGAGGAAATTAAAGAGCAAATTGCTCCATGATAAAAGGTGTCATAGAAGAAAATGCGGTCGGAATGAAATTGAAATTAACATAAATGCAACTCACTTAATTTTATTACTACCTCCCCGGAATAATAGTGTGTCATGAAATCCGTGTAATACTCATCTTCGTCATCATCACTCCAGAGAGAGAAAGCTGCTTCGCAGAATACAAAGTGTGTATTTTCTAGAGAGAGAAAGCTGCGCCCCTTCTCGTTTTCTCCGTATAGATTTCAACGCTTCCTATGCAACTTATAATGTGGTGTTAAAACCCATTTTCTCCAATGCCTTCTTCTGGTAATTCTTCTTTTGCTTTACTCTAATTAATTTATACATACAATTATTATTTTTTTCTTCTAATGTTTATTTGATGTGCTGTTTATTTTGTGGTTATATATGTGCAGGCAGTGGCTAGGGTTTTGGTTTGTTGTGTTTCCATGTAATAAAGTTTGAAGCTTTAATATTTTAGTGATATAAAGGTTTGATTTTCAGGGGTTTTGGTTTCGTGGGCACTTTGAAATAGGATAGATTAATTTTTAAGATTATAATTCGGGAATTGGAGTTGAAATGGGTGAAAATGAGAAGGGAAATGTTGATATGATGCATAGAGGACAGTCTTCTGTTGGAGCATTGTTGAAACAAAACCTCAGTAACCAGCTTGATATGTCTCAGTTTAATACTGCACAGCTTCGTACTCAGATGAGACAGTTTTCGCCTAGTTATGTTGAGAGTAGTAAGAGGATTGGTATTCCGCCGTCTCATCCCCAAATGCCTCCTGTTTCGCCATACTCTTTGTCCCCGGGAAGCCGGCCTGGTGCTCTACAAGCAGGGTTACAGAATCATGGTACTGGTCCGTCTCATGCTCGATCTTTATCACAACCGTCTTTCTTTTCACTTGATTCTTTGCCCCCTTTGAGCCCTATACCTTATAAGGATTCATCTCCAACGAATAATTGTGATGGCTTAAATGTTGATTTACCTTTAATGGAGGATAAGGGTGTTAATGCAAATTCTTTGTTACCGCCTTCGCCTTTTACTAGAGGTAATACATTGCGGGTTGGGGATAGTCTCCCTCCTCGCAAAGCGCACAGGCGGTCAAGCAGCGATATTCCTTTTGGGTTCTCGACCATAATGCAGTCATCGCCTCCTCTAATTCCTTTACAAGGCCATGGTGGTTTAGAACGGTCGGCATCCCCAAGAGATAATCTAGGCTTGAAACCAGCGGTGCTGGTTAAGCAAGAATCAAGTTGGGATAAAGGAAGTGAGGGCAAAACTGAAGCCACGGGGGATGGGAAATCTGAAGGAGAAGTTGTTGATGACCTGTTTTCTGCATATATGAATCTGGATAAACTTGAAGCTCTAAACTCTTCTGGGACTAGTAACAATAAGGTATTCGAGAATCATGAAGATTTGGATAGCAAGGCTAGTGGTACAAAGACAAATGGTGATTGCAGCGATAATGAAGGTTCTAGTAGCAGTATAAGTAAAAGTGGAACCAGTATCCAGAGAGCAGGAATTTCTTCTTCTGGAGAGAGGAGAGAAGGTGTCAAAAGGAATGCGGTCGGAGATATTGCTCCAACTGCTAGACATTATAGAAGTATTTCAATGGATAGTTTTATGGGGAAAATGAACTTTGGTGATGAATCGCCTAAGATGCCCCCTTCCCCTGGAACAGGCCCTGGTCAATTATCTCCAAGCAATTCGGTTGATGAGAATTTAAATACATTTAGCTTGGAGTATCGAAATGCTGAATTTAGTGGTGACGAACTCAAAAAAATCATGGCAAATGAAAAGCTTGTGGAGATCGCGTCAAGTGACCCCAAGAGAGTGAAAAGGTATGTTTGTTTTTAACTTGCTAAACAGTATTCTAGGTGCATAATGTATAGTTCCTCAGCAATGGTTGATATGTACAGGATATTGGCCAATCGTCAGTCAGCTGCACGTTCCAAAGAAAGGAAGCTGCGGTATATCTCAGAATTAGAGCACAAGGTTCAAACACTGCAGAATGAAGCAACAGCATTGTCGGCACAGCTTACACTTCTTCAGGTGGGAATTTTCAATGGTCTTATATCTACTTCCTCTCCACTCATTTTGTCCACAATCAGAAATCCACCTTTTATTCACTCACATTAAGCAAGCTGATAATCACCAAAATTTCTTATTGTTTTTCAATTATATTAACATAATTAATACTTTTTTACTACCAAATACTCACATTTGTTATTTATAGAGAGACTCTGCTGGACTCACAAATCAGAATAATGAGTTGAAGTTTCGTCTGCACTCAATGGAACAGCAAGCTCAACTTCGTGATGGTAAGGGTCTATGATTAGTGAAAGTGAGTTACTTTTAAATGACACGTATTTTCTCAATATGCTGCCTTTTGTCCTAAGTATGTCATAGAATTTGGAAACCTATTCTTTAGTTTCATATTATTCTGTGAAGGAAGAATTCAGATACTAATATGTCATTTGGTTTAAAGTATTGTCTGAAGTAGAGAAGTTGCATAGTTTACATGGTTTGGGTTGCGTAGGGGTGAAAATGTTTTGGCTAGACAAATTATTGAATTTGTTTTAGACAAGTCTATCATTAATGGTGGCTTGATCATGCATAAAGCTGGTTTATTACACAACTGTTTGACAACTTTGATCCCCAGTGAGTTTTTATACTTCATGTAGGTTTTATGTGGATAATGATTGGATTGCAATATTATTCTTAGAGTGCACATATGAGTGAGCAGTAGTTTTTTTTCTATGTTTACCGTGCAAGTTGGTTATTTTAGATTTTTAAAAACTTCATTAGTTGATATTTATGAGCAAATGTTGTAGAACTCCATATGCAAGCATTCACTAGGCATCTATGGATATATTGGTATACGAGCATTTACCTTGAACGTATAGCTCTAGGCGTTATGTCATATGTTACTCCGACTCTTCTATTTAGGTTGCCGTACCCGTGTTGGATACTTAGACACTCGGACACGACATTTATTTTATGCCGAATACTGTGACTAAAATGTGAACATTTTGACCAATTTAATAACAATTATGAGTAAAATTTACAATTCAAAAGAAATATGTGAGAACTGAGAAGAAATAAAGAAGCAAGAATAGGATATTAAAGTAGAGAAGACGCCTGGTTTGCAAAATCCCCTACAAAATCATCTAATTTGATTTTTATTGTTACTTTTTGTTAAGATGTCTAAACTACCATAATTGTTTATGAGTAGACTACGACATGTCCCCTTACCCGTGTCCAAAAATAGGACAGTATCCCCATGTCGTCAATTTTCAAAGTTTCTGAGTCCGGCACTCGGATATGTGTCGTGTCCGACATGTTGCACCAGAGTCCGAGTCACATATGTTATGTCATCTGAGTGACAATGACTGATACCTTCCATATTGTTGTCGCAGCTCTAAATGAAGCTTTAACTTCAGAGGTTCAGCGCCTGAAAATTACAGCAGCTGATCTTAATGGACAGTCAGCTAAATTTCAGCAGCTGTCTCTTAACTCCCAGATGTTCCAGTTCCACCAGCAGCAACCTAATCAGCTCAGCGGACATCAGTTGCAGCAGCAACAGCTGAACCAAACTTCACAGCTGCAACAGATTGAAAGCACAAACACAAAGCATGCATCAACCTAATATATTTCTGAGATCAATGAGGTGGAAGCTTTTGGTTCTCATATGGCTTTTGGTTCCTTGAATTCTTAATTCTAAGTTTTTGTACTCTGTAATTCTCCATTGCATTTATTCATTAGCTTTGCAACAATCACAAGACACACAAGTTCAATATCCGTAGTTGCAGGTGCCTTTTCTGTCCATTCCAACTTAGTCGTACACCGGCATGAGCTCTCAGCTCTACAAAGTTTAAATTAAGCACTATTATATTATATTGGATTTATAGTTTAGACATGTTTTGTTTTGATTGAAGCGTCGTACTTTAAAATATCCTTTTGGTTTGTCTTTATGTGTATATTAGTATGTTTGAGTGTGTGATGTTGTCAAGTTGTTTTCATACCTGTGTGGTTGCTAAATTCTTTGCCTTTGTGCTACATCTTACATCATGGCTGCATGAAGCAGGAGTCGTGGATTTTCCATTGGCTGACTGTTATATGTATAATGTATGCATAGCATTTTATATATCGACTCTGGTCTTGGCCTAAACGCCATGATTGATTGAAGAATGGATCTTTCATGAATTTTGCTACATTTTCCGTGTCGTGTCGTGTCTGTGTTAGCTTTTGATTATGGTTGGAACCATGTGGATATGCCATTCACTCAATTTTTGTGTGTATCTTGGTCGTTGGCTCTGGCCTGGGCAGTCGGCACAATTGAGGGGCCTAACAAGCCGTTGATAGCTGCCATTGTGCCAAGACTAGACTGATTAAACATGTGGCATAAACCAGGCCAAGATGAGTATCATTTTTGTTTATGTATCATACGGGATACATGATGCCACCTAGAAAGAACATCAAGTCAATGCAATATGAACAGTCTGATAATTATCATTTCCTCAAAATAATCTCTCTTTTCTCTGCAGAACAATGTGTTTTTCATTTGCAGAATAATATATTCTAAATATTAAAGATGTCACTAAGCAATTGCAACGAAATTTTGGATAATAAATGACAGAGCAGATGAAATTAGCATAAAAATGAAAACAGGCAAATAACAGTGGGAGACGATAAATTCTTATATATATATATATATATATGAGGAAAGTTCTATGGAGACCGCTATTTCATCGAAGACCTCGGAGACTACGTATATTCTGCAATCAAAAAATTATAAAATAAATTATTTTGTAAAATATGTTCTACAAATATCATGTATTCATTAAAATTGTTGAAGATCATTTATGTTTAATAAGTAGATAATGTATGTTCTGCAAGCTTAACAAATGTTCTGCAAACTAAATATATTTCATAAAACAAAACATTTTGTAATGTTCCACATGTAAAACTTATATGATATTTAAGATTTTAAATGAAATAATGATTTCATAGAACATGATTTGCAAAACTATACATTTTGCAATGTTTTTATGAAATATTTTACTTACAGAACATATGTGGTCTCCGGATCTCCGAAAAAAATGTGGTCTCCGTTGAACTTAACTCATATATATATATATATATATATATATATATAAGGTAGCACTCCATAGCATACCCTCTTATATGGAGTTACGTAGCACACCATTATAAATATACACATAATATATATTCTATTATATTTTTTATGAAATATAATTGCAAATTTTGATTATTAAACCGAAAACGAAGATATACAATTTTTTTATTCCAAAGATCATCTAAAATTATGCAATATCTCAACATGATTCTATAACAGAATCATAATCATCCAGAATTATTCTGTTGTAGAATCAGTTTCGAAAATATACTTTTTTCAATCAAATTTTAAGTTTTAAATTACTTAAAATAGATATATTTTATAGTATTCTATATTAGAATCACGTTTTATATGTATTTTATAACAGAATTTATAATAAAATTGATGATTTATAGTGGCGCACTATGTAACTCCATATAAAGAGTCCCTCTCTTGAATATTGGCATATATATATATATATATATTTTAGATATTTTACTCAAAAAAAATATCATATAGATATAAACCAACATAGTGCTTGCATATTATTTTTCTACAAAAGGAAAAAGTTCAAAGAAATCAAATCTATAACAAAATTGACCATTTCCTAGTTCAATAAACATATTATAACAGAAGTGAATACACAAAAAACGATTTACAATACCAAAACAAAATTTCATTTAATAATTTAGAAAAAATTGTTATTTAAGTATCAAATTACTTAATTAAAAGAAAGATCTCTATAATATCATGAAATAATTGCATGGGCATCGCGCGGCCAAAATATTACTACTTATATATAAGCATATAAAATTAATATTTGTGTGATTTTAATTCTCTCATTTATTTTGGAAAAAGACATTAACAAATAGTTTACTGTATTATTCAAAAAAATAAAAACACATAGTTTACTGTAAGATGACAAAAAGAATATTAAAAAATTGTTGAAATCTAATTTCAAAAAAAAAAAAAATTTGTTGAAATCCATATTAATTGCTTAGAATCTTAGAGCATCTCCAAGGTTAATATGTAAACTCATTAGCTATAATGCTCATCTAAATGGACAATACAATTTTTTTGCTAACAGTTGTAAAATTATTATAAGCTAAAATTATACCTAACAACCTAATTGATTCAACAAATCTATTGAATCATTCTTTGTTATCTATAATTTTTTTGCTAAAGTGTTGGAGTGCAACTTTTTTTATATATTATGTAAAAGAGCCACGTAGATGACACATAGAATGACACATAGATTTTTAGCTAACAGTTTTCAGCCATCGGAGATGCTCTTAGATCCAATCAATGAATCAATACGACTGAAGTAGCTTGAGTTTTTGAATCCACAGAAACATGTCAACAGCATTCAGTGGTGATGAAACTGCCCCCTTCTTTGGGTTTCTTGGAGCTGCTGCGGCCTTAGTTTTCTCATGTAATCTCTGCATCATTCCACTCCTACTATGTGTTTGTGTGTTATTTTTTCTGTTTCGCTTTTTACAACATGTGCTTCTCATTCTCATTTGAACTTGACCCAGGTAGATTCAGTGTGCATATAATCGTATGCAACTATTACTTGGAAGAATTCTGGTTGTAAACATGTAATTATATGTTGGTAAGAAATTAGGGATGCATGCAGGTACTAAATTAATCAGTGAAAGGCAGAATCCAGTTTCATCAATGGGATTTGTAAAGAGGTTTTTGGTTAATAATGAATTTAATTGATATTGGCCTAGGTATGGGGGCAGCGTATGGCACCGCGAAGAGTGGGGTAGGAGTTGCATCAATGGGAGTGATGAGACCAGAGTTGGTAATGAAGTCAATTGTGCCGGTGGTTATGGCGGGTGTCCTGGGTATTTATGGTTTGATTATTGCAGTCATCATTAGTACAGGCATTAACCCCAAAGCAAAGTCGTATTATCTTTTTGATGGCTACGCACACCTTTCGTCTGGGCTTGCTTGCGGTCTTGCTGGACTTTCTGCTGGAATGGCAATTGGAATTGTTGGTGATGCTGGTGTTAGGTACTATTTATGTCTTTTCATTTTTAAGTAATTAAATTGGCCTAGTGCACCACGGCAAAAAGTTAGGGTAGCTGAAATCTACCATTATGATTTGAAATTAGCCAATATTTTTAAACTCAAAGTAAATAATAGTATCTTTTAGACAAGCCAATAAAAACTCCACGACTCAAATGGAATTTATGGTTGATAAATTGCTAATAAGGGATTAAGCTTATACGCATACCGACCGTGTGTAGACACTAATGTTGTGTTTGGTCGGGGTTAATAAATTTGGAATGAATGGGATGAAATTTGAACTATGTTATGGGCAATTATTTATAAATTCCTTCCTTCCTCCATTCCATTCCTTACACTATATACTAGAGATCAACACCCTCAATTTGATAAGTAATGCTCCATTTCCTCTATTCAATATCTTCTCAAATCTCATCATAACAATTTTGCACTCACTTAATCTTTTTCCATAACTTCCCTCCTACTTCTATTATTTTCATATATTTTTAGTCCTTAAATTCCATTCTATTCCATTCTCCCCAACCAAACACAACTTAACATATAGCACGCTCCGAAGGATGTTAGTTGCATTATTATCCAATATGGAGTCTGGGATAGCAAATTTGGTTACTTGAATAGGGATGACAATTTGTACGGAACCGATGGACACCTGATCCGTACCGATCTGATTGGGTTTTACCGAACCTGAATATTTCGGGTTTGGGTTCGGATTTGGGTTTGATTTTTAAACCCGAATTACTTTCGGGTCGTGGGTTTAGGGCATATCGTTTCATACCCTCCCAGAAAACCCGATACCCGTTTCTAACCGAACTCAAACACGAACCCGACCCGAAACCTGTGTTAATATATTTTAATATTTATTAATAATATGTACATGTGTAGACTGTGGTAAATTTATAAATAGGCTGACAGAACCACCAATAATGCCTTGTCACGAGCTTTTTATCAGGATATGGTAAATTTAACCCAAGCAAAAATATGCTCTTCACAAGTATTCCACATCAGGTACCAATATTGGGCGCGGGGGCTGTCACAGGTGCACCATGTGAATACCTCAACTCATCACATGCCATACATTTCTCTGAATCCACACTATTTTGTAACGTACAAAATTTACACGATCAGATCTTGTACTTGTCTTTAAGGTCTCGGGAGTCTACCGCAGACTTCACATACCGGAGCTAGAGGCTCCGACATTCAGATATCAGTTCCACAGCACAACAATATATATTTATAAATAGCATATATACAATTGAAATAAATTGAACACGAAAAGTTTAATAGTGTTGCTCTACTTTTCTAAATAATTAATTTTTTCGAGTTTCCGGTTAACCCGAAACTCGAATAAAACTCGACGGGTTCGGGTTTGGATTTACATAGTTCTGGTTTTTTCGGGTTCGGGTTGACAATATAAAATTGGGTTCGGGTTTGGTTTTTCCAAAACCCGTTTCGACCGAGCCGTTTGCCATCCCTACTGACTTGAAGATCGTACTAGTACTTTATGTGATTCACGGGAGGGAAAGATGGTTTCTGGTTTGCTTTAATATAAGGGTGGTCTGCAGTAACATGGCAACACAAATTTATTGTTGAAGTAATAGTTGGAACTTCCAAATTAATTTGTACTTCAAAAATTATCGTGTTTTGCAGGGCTAATGCACAACAGCCAAAGCTTTTTGTTGGCATGATTCTGATTCTCATTTTTGCTGAAGCTCTAGCCTTGTACGGTCTCATTGTTGGCATCATTTTGTCTTCAAGAGCTGGCCAATCCAGAGCGGACTAAGTGCAAGGCCTTACTGTTGTGTCTTGCACATAATTTTGAGTACTATCGTTTGTTTTTATTGAAGGAGATGTTGGTGCTGTGCCTCAAAATTTTTGTGCCTAGTCCTGAGTATTCATTGGATAGTCATTGTTTAATGTTTAGAACAGTTGTATAAAAGTATTCTGATGTTGGTTGTAATAGTAGGGAGTACCTCCCATGCACAATATATAAGCCTTGTTGCACATCTATGTGATTGCTTCTTTTTACAAATTATGAACAATTACTGGTTTGAGGGATCTGTTGAACACAAATTTAAGTTTAGTGCATGACAGATCCATTAAGTTGTACAATTCCTGGATCCTTCTTTCATGTTCACAAATGAGGATCAAGGACCAAGTTTATTATGTGTTGTGTAGCTCACCTGGATGTATTACTTCCTTCTATGTTTAATGATATTACTGTTTTGCTTTGTTTGGAAATGTAATGGACTCTGCCTCTTTGTATCTTGATGTAACAGTGAAAGACTGCCTGATGATCAGGGCTTATGCATCCGCTCTTTTTCTTTAGTTGATTAGCAATGTATACCAGCCATTTGTAAGAAAATATGACAAATATACTAATAAAGAAAAATGGAACTTCTTATATGATGCTCAAGCATCCCAGAACTACTGGTGAGCTCTTTTTTCTCAAAATTATTCAGAGTTACAACTTACAACAGTATATAATTCTAAAAGTTACACTTCAATCTTTGGTGACAGACATCTCAGTGCTGTTATCTAACTAACCTATCAATAACATCATTCTTCTGATCAAGATTAGCAAATAACCTGCTTATAATAATTTCCCAAGTGTCTGTATCAATCCCTTGTACACTTGAAGCTGCAAGAGCAAGAATTTGAGGAACTTCAGCTTCCTGTCCCGAGTCATAAAGTCCCTCAACTAGGATAGAGTAAGTGGATCTATTCGGCGAACAACCTTTGTCCAACATTTCCTCCAGTATTCTAATACCATCCTTGGCTTTACCAACTTTACAAAATCCTTTAATTAACATATTATAAGTAAATGAATTTGGAGTGCATCCTTTCTCCACCATGTCATCCCACAACCTCCCAGCCTCACACAATTCTCCCTTCTCGCACATCCCTGCGATGAGTGTATTATACGTCAAGACACTAGGAAAGGAGCTCTTCTCAAACTCATCAAATAACTTCTTTGCTTCCACAATCTTATTGTCCTGACAAAGCCAATATATAAGTGTACTTGATATTGCATTATCAGGTGTAACGTTCTTTCTCAACAACTTTTTCCACAAATCACACGCATCCTCAACCTTCCCTTCTTCACACAAAAGATCTATCAACTTACAACACAATACTGAATCAGGTACATACTTCTTCTCAAGCATATCTTGAAGCAAATTAACAGCTTCCCCTGATTTCTTGTTTAAACAAAACGCTTCAATCATCACTCCATAAGTCACATCATTTGGCTCAATCCCATTCTCCTCCATTTCATCCATCACCTTAACCGCTTCAATCAACTTCCCCGTCTTACAAAACCCATCCATCAAAATCGTATACGTAGTCGCATCGGGAATCCACCCTCGATCAAGAATCTCATCAAACACCTTCTTCGCACCATCCATATCCCCTCTCGACACAAACCCCCCCAATGTCGTGGTATAGCTCACCACATTGGGAACCATACCCATCTCTGGCATTTCATCAAGCACCTTAAGCGCCCCCTCAATATCATCACTTTTACAAAAACCCTTCAACAAAATATTACAAGTGAACACATTAGGAACAACATTAAACCTCTTCTTACAATTCTTAAACAACATATGCACCAACTTATACTGTTTATTCTGAATCAAAGCATTAAGCAACGTATTAAACGACCTGACCGAAGTCTCGACACCAAAGTCTTTAATCCTCAAGAACATCTCAAGGGCTTGCTTAGGCCGACTCGCAATACCGTAATTACGAATAACACCAATAAACAAATTCTCCCCACACTTAATATTCAACTTGAGCAAGTCCCCCAGTAAAATCTCCACCTCTTGGAAAGCTCGAGCTCGAGCAAGTTTATTAATTATGGCATTATAAGTATCGTAATTGTGAAAGAAATTGGGATGATACTTACCAGCATGGTGAAAGATTTGGAGGGCAAGGTCCAGATTTTGTTGGGAAGTAATCATGGAAACGAGGCGTTTAGGATAGAGATTTTGAGGCCAGGGTTTGATAGGGGGTGTAACAGTGTATGATTTAACAAGTTCACTTTTAGATTTAATGCTGGAGAGATGGTTGTGTGATGGGTGGCTGAGAAATGGGTCGGCGCCGGAGGACACGCTGGACAGTGAGCGAGTCACGGTGGTGAGATTGAATCGCCGCCGGAGTGACATGCTTAGTTACTGGGTTGGATTGTTATTATTTTCTTCCAGGGGATTGTTATTAACTGAAATGGAATGACTGGAGACTGGAGAGCCAATAGCACTCGGTGAAACTTTTTTTTCTTAATTTGATTAAATTAGAAACATTTTATAATGAGACACAATTAGGTTTCATGATTGCTAAATGCAGTAGTAATTTTTTACTTCGCGCAGTAATCAGAGATTACTGTTATGTCCTTCACTTGTTTGACTTAGTTTTCTGTGTATACTTAATCCTTTGCGCCCGTTAATCAATTTTGCATTCAATACAATCCATCTTGTGCAATACAGCCCACCTTGTTTTTCATATAATGATTATGTTATTAAATATTTATTTAATAAAAAACACTAAATTTTGTTTAGATGATTTTCAGGCATAAATTTAAATTCTAAAAGTTTATTCATTTACAAAACAAAATAATTTTTTATTTTAAAGATTTTAATTTCGTATATTCTTTAATAAATAAATATTTGATTTTCTTTGATACCTTTTATGTTTGAGAATAAAAGTAAAGTTAAGAATTTAAGTTAATTTTAATGAAAATGATTATGATGAATATTTAAAGAGTAATATTTAAATTGATATAAGAGAATTAGAAATTTATATATAGACTTCAAATTAGTCGTAAAAAAATTATAAAGGGTAGGAAGAATTTTTTTGTTTCTAATTTGCGTGAAAGACACAGCGAAAAATATAAAATCAACAACAACAAAACATAGAAAATAAAGACAATATAATAAAAGTAAAAATTTATCGTAAAAGTATATAAAAATTTATGTTACAATAGACAAGTAAAAATCCCTTTTATTACATTTTCCACACGTTCTCGACGATTTACCTTAAAAAAAGTCAATTGTTGTAATTAAAAGAAATAATAAAAAATTGGGTAATTAGTTTATAAAATATTCTTGTATTAAAATTTTGACCTTTTAACACTAAAACTTTTCAAAACAACTGAAATATCTCATAGAGAATGAGATATATGGCTGCCTCGTGAGTACATAACCTGGTTAAAGGTGTATTAGATTCATGGTCAACCAGCGCTAAAAGTTAGGTCTTATATTTAATGACAGGTAAGATACTAGAAGGTTAGCAAAGTAATTTCTGATTACTGCACAAAGTAAACTTTTACTGCATTTAGCAATACCCTTAGATTTTAATCCATAAATTTTAAATTTTTCTTAAAAAGGAATTTATTAGATATATAAATTACATGATTGCTAAGTACAACAGGTTTTTAATTTTACTATTACTTTTTTCATTTTTTCTTTGTTTTCATATATTCAATTGTTTGTACAACCATTGACTGTAGTGTAGAGCTATAAACGAGTCGAGCCGAGTCAAATAGTGACATGCTCGAGTTCGGCTCGGTCAAAAAATTCGAAGCTCGGGTTCGACGGAACCTAAAATTTTAAGCTCGAAGCTCGACTCGACAAATATTCGATAAGCTCGAGTTCGGTTCGAAAGTTCGAAAAAACTACAAAATGATAAAACAAATTTTACTAGTGACTCTGAAAAAACCACACAAAAAACTAAAAAAAGAAGAAGTCCAAGCAAAGATCAATGCCAGACCGAAATGCAGCACAAACCAAACCCAACACCACCAAAATCTGGCAAAGAAATACACATATAAGAAAAGCAAACTTAGCATTAAAAGATATAAAAAAAATGAGCAAGCAGAGGAAGGCAGGACGCAGGAAGCAGAATAAAGGTATAAATTAAAATGACAAACCATGCATCATAATTTGGTTGTGCCAAAACAGCACAGTGGCACCAGTGCACTACCAATCTTTTTACTACGTTTCCCACAAATCAAATCATATGTAAACCCCATTATGCAAAAAACATCATTGATAAATTTCTCCGCATTAACAAAACTCCAGATGCCTTAGTAGTAGCAAGCCAGCAACAGAAAAATTCAAACAAAACAAAACCACATTGCAACGCAACCAAAATAATACTTCCACCAACGATTCACCATGTTTCACATAATTTTAAAGGCAGATTCAATAAACATAGCAACTAATAATATTTAATTCCAGAAGACACAACCGACCATCAAAATAGAAAAAGTTCAACTAAGATAGTTCAGGTCCAAACATTAGTAATTAAAATGGGAATTGAGATATTATGCAATAACCAAACTTCATTGCCCCTGCATATACTAACTGTCTGAAACTTTATGCTGAAGCCTGAAATGAAAATAAATTGAAATTAAGAACCTGAAATGCCATAAAGCACATACTGATATAACTTATATAAGTAATAGGATAAAAGATGACTAACCTTGAGAGTTCAGAATGACAAAATCATAACTATTTAGCTCTCATCCAATATTAGGCAGCAAAATTTCAGTTGGTTTATTCTCCTGGTCAAGTAAAATATATGATCAATATATAATAAATATCATGATTCCGTCAAAATAAATAGTTTGATTTATGTGAGAAATTTAATATAAATTATACCTTGTTCTTTCTTTAATTTAATCCCATGAAGACTGCGACACCAATCTTCTCCACAAAGAAGTACTTGGACCGTTTCAGGGGATAATGAAGCACGATATGTATCAATGACTCTTCCACCAGCACTAAAAGTAGCTTCAGAGGCTACCGTCGTGATAGGAATGGCAAGAATATCACGAGTCATAATAGACAAAATGCGATACTTCAACGTATTTACTTTCCACCATTCTAAAGCATCAAAAGATTTTGAATCTTCACAAATAAAACACCCTTCTTCTATTTAGCAAAAAAAAAAAATACCCTTCTTCAAAATAATATCTAGATCAGATTTTAATGTTGTACCGTTTCAATCATTTTCACAAAATCATTAAATTCCGACCAGCCAAAGGATGAAATTTGAATAGTATTAGCTTCTTTTCGGAAACCATCATGTGTTTCACCTGTTTGTTCACCACTGTTAGCTTGAAATTCAGCCACATATTCATCATATAACTCATATAAAGCCTCTCGAACTTTAGAAATATTATCTTTTGCTGCACTTCCGGGATACATTTTAGGGAAGCAAAATTCAATGGCTCTCATCTTGCATCGAGGATCCAAAATAGCCCCAATAGCCATTAGCAAATTAACTTCACCCCAATACTTATCAAATTCTTGTTTCATAGCTTCAATCATTACTATACACGAAATCCTCTTCATCTGTGATTTCTGAATGCTTTTTATCCAACACGACCTTCACACGATAAACTTCATTTAGAAATAAGTTTGATGTCAGATACTCACTTCCTGAAATGATGTTAGTGGAAGAATTAAACACCTCCAAAAGCTCACAGACCCTCTCCACTTTTAACCAATCTTCAGCACTTGGACATCAATAGTAACTAGGCTCACGTTCTTGATATCTTGGAAACACATCTTTGAATTTAATTGTAGTTGACAACATCATAAATGTTGAATTCCACTTGGTTTTACAGTCGAGAATAAGCATCCTATGAGACACTTGCAACTGTTGAACGATTTCAGCAAATAAATTAAGTCGAGCTTCTAATATATTCAGAAAGTTGACGCTATCACGAATGTCTTGAATGATATGCTTGATTTTGGAAAGGCCATCTTGTACCATAAGATTAAAAATATGTGCTGTACATCGAACATGAAGCAATTTGCCGCCACAAAGTAACTTTTTATTTCTAGTCTTTTGCATCATATTAAACCCCTCTTCCTCCATAATTGAAAATGGATGCTCATGCATTAACACCCAGTTTGCAGCTGCTTTTCTCATCTTAGCCATATCAAATTTCCCATCAGTAAGTGTAGGAGCCACCATTGCCACTTCACATAAAGAAGATGGTTGGAAGTTGAGTCTTCGTTGCTGTTTCATGTGGAGTTTCCTCTGTGTACAAGTCTTTAAATGCCTTGACATGTGACTGGTAACCTTACGTTCCAATATTGCAAGCTTTGTTTTACAATGAATACATTTAGCTTTGAGAGTACCATCTGGAAGAGTGATTTCCTTCAAATCTTTCCACACGTTTGAATTTTTTTGTCTCTTTTTCTTTTAAAACTTGGAATTTTCTTCTTCTTCAATATCCATCTTATCCGCATTCTCATTGTTCTCAACACTAGCAGGAATGTCATTTGTACTGGTATTATGAATAACATCATTATCGGGAGAGTTTAATTGTGGCTCTGATGACATGCTGGACAAGAAAAGAGAGGAAGTGACGGTTTGAATTCTGAAGGAGTGGGTGAAGACTGAAGACTAAAAGTCTAAAACTAAAGAGAACGTATAACATTATAAGAATAATACTAGGGTTTTAAATACTTAATTTTGATAATAAATAAACATAAATTATAAATTGACACATAATCCTAAAATATATATAATAAAACTAAAGCTCGAATAGGCTCGCGAACCCTACGAACCAAATACTTGTAAGCTCGGGTTCGGCTCGACATAATGCTCAAACTGTTCGAGTTCGGGCTCGGCTCGATTAATAACGAATCGAATTCAAATATTTGCCGAATCGAGTTCAAGTAGCTCACGAACTGTTTGGTTTGTTTACAGCCCTACTGTAGAGTCATGGAGAGCAATCACCCAAGTATAGAAAACCCGAAAGCTTTTCCATGCTATAAAAACTACAACATCCTCCAAAAAAGTGTTGTATTTACAAGGCATGCCATTGCTCTACACAAGAAATACAGTATAGTAACCACGTGTTAGTTCACTCTTCACTTTCGTTGCATTCTTACAGGTATGTTCAAACAGTGTGCCACAGCTGTACACACTCACCGTATAGACCTCGTGCAGCCGGTTTCTAATTATTTCTCCTCTATTCTACATGGGTTTCAGCCGATCATAAAAAATGCTTCCCTGTAGTCTTTTTTGAATTGCTCCGCCAAAACTGTTTCTTCTGGTTAGGCGTTTAATTACTTGATTCAAATCCGGCTTATGCGTACTCAGGTCCATATATAGTTTGAATCACATTGTTTTTCAAATCAACGCCCTCCATGAAATCCAATGAATACGGCCGATCAACAGCTGATCATGTTGATTTGATCAGAAACGAGAATCAACCCAAGCAACTCAATCATTTCAGTCGTATCAAACAAGGTAATCCCATGTCCACTCAAAATATGTCATACACCATTGGCATCTGATTACGGGAAATCGGATTAACAAGGAACCACTAGTGTCTAATGTTTGTGAGTGTCTCTATTGTGAAGGATTTAGGACTTCTTCCTTTATACTAGACTACTTTTATATCTTAGTTAATTACAACGTCAGAATGATGAAAGAACATTACCATCCACCAAGAACGAAGGAGGATATTAGACGGTTACATTTCTACCCAGTTTGAACGTAAAGTTTTCAAAACTAACCAGCCTACGTTCAATTTTTCAAAACTAACCAGCCTAATTCAATTCAACTGGGGCGACCCAAACTAAAGTTTGGCCAAAGCGGGGCGACCCCTGTGTGTATTTTTTTCAGCATGGGTCGCCCGTGTACAGGGCGACCTCAGTGCTGGTTCTACAAAGGGGGAAGCTACAAGTTCAAGCTGTTACATTTTTTAATTTTTTTTTTTGTAATATTTGAATGAATTTAAGAATACCCACATATTTATAAAATAATACTAATAATATTATAGCAATATTATTTATAAATATTATAACCATAATATTTGTAAATTCCGATATAACAACATCATTTTACGAATATTTTTTTTAAAAAATATTTTCTTTTTTTTATTTCGTTTATTATGTTAACCGTATTTGTAAATATAATTCGAATAGTTAGCATTTTTTAAATATTAAATAATAATATTTGTAAAAAAAGAATTCGAATATTTGTAAATTCCGATAATTACAATAATATTTGAAAATTCTGATCATAACAATAATATTTGTAAATTCTGATTATAACAATATTATTTTACAAAAAATTTCTTTTTTTACAAATGTTTTCCTCTTTTTTTCGATTTCGTTTGTAAATATAATTCGAATATTTAATATTTGTAAATATTAAACAATAATATTTGTAAAAATATTGAATTCAAATATTTGTAAATTCTGATTATAACAATAATATTTGCAAATTTTGATTATAACAATATTATTTTACAAATATTTTCTTTTTTTACAAATGTTTTATTCTTTTTTTTTTTCCGATTTCGTTTATTATGTTTACCCTATTTGTAAATATAATTTGAATAGTTAATATTTGTAAATATTAAACAATAATATTAGTAAAAATATTACTCCCTCCGTCCCTTTGATATGTATACGTTTGGATTGGACACGGAGACTAAGAAAAGTGTATAAAGTAATATAAAATGAGAGGAAAGAGAAAGAAAAGTGAGTAAAGTGGTGGGACCCATCAATATATAATTGATAAATTTGTAAAAGTATATGGAAGTAGTGGGTGGTTGGAATTTTTATATTATAAAAGGTTACCACTTTGAGAAGGTTTTGAAATGTATAGAATTGAGTGGGACATCCAAAAAGGGAAAGTGTATAGAAATCAGAGGGATGGAGGGAGTATTGTTATATTTGTAAATTCCGATTATAACAATAATATTTGAAAATACAGATTATAACAATAATATTTGTAAATTCTGATTATAACAATATTATTTTACAAATATTTTCTTTTTTGAAAATATTTTCCTCTTTTTTTCGATTTTGTTTATTATGTTTACCCTATTTGTAAATATAATTCAAATATTTAATATTTGTAAATATTAAACAATAATTTTTGTAAAAAAAATTCAAATATTTGTAAATTCCGATTATAACAATAATATTTGAAAATTCAGATTATAACAATAATATTTATAAATTCTGATTATAACAATATTATTTTACAAATATTATTCTAAAAATATTATTCGAATTCTTTTTTTACAAATATTATTATTTAATATTTAAAAATATTAACTATTCGGATTATATTTACAAATATGGTTAACATAATAAACAAAATTGGAAATAAAAAGAAAATATTTTTGTAAAAAAAATATTCGTAAGATGATATTATTATAATTGGAATTTACAAATATTATTATTATAATATTTATAAATAATATTATTATTATATTATTGTTATTATTTTACAAATATGTGGTTATTCTCAAGTCCATTCAAAGATTACATAAAAAAAAAAAAATCAAAAACGTAACATGCATGCCTGCTTTACCATTCCATGTGCCTCTTCTTTGTAAAACCAGAACCAGCACTGAGGTCGCCCTATACACGGGCGATCCATGCTGAAAAAAATACATACAGGGGTCGTCCATGGCTGGGGCGACCCATGCTTTGGCCAAAATTTAGTTTGGGTCGCCCGAGTTGAATTGAATTAGACTGGTTAGTTTTGAAAAGTTGAACGTAAACTGATTAGTTTTGAAAACTTTACGTTCAAGCTGGTTAGAAAAGTAAGGGAGCCGATATTAGACCTATATTATTAGATTATAAGTTTGGCTTCTTCCGCATTGTTAGGTATACCGACCAATATACTGTATGGATTTAAACAAAGTACAATATTCTACGGATGATAAGGAAATGGAACAAAACAAAGAGAATTTATCATTTTCCAGTAATATGGCACAGGCCAACGCCAGTACACAACAGTTTGGTGGTTAGTTTTGATTCATATAGATTATGGTAATGCCCTGTTTGTATTGCAGAATCAAATTCTGCTTCTGCTTTCTATTTTTCTTGACCCGTTTGTCTAAATAAGTAGAAGCACTTTTAAGAAATTGAAAATGTTAGCTTCTCTCTCTCAGCTTAAGGTTGCCTCGTAGGCACCAAAAACCACTATCAGTCACACCAGGACAAAGTCAAGGTTTGTTTTCCACATAAATTCCATGACTTTTTACATTAGTAGTAATTGTTACTCCCTCCGTCCCGCTCAATTGTTTACATTGGAGGGGGACACGGAGACCAAGACAATGTATAAAAACTGAGTAAAGTTAGATGAAAAGTGGGTAAAGTGGTGGATTTAATAATAGATTTGAGATAGTGGAGGAAAGTAGTGGGTGTAATAGTAGTTTTTATTGTTAAATATGAGATAGTAGGGGAAGATAGTGGGTGTAATGATGAGAAAAACTTACTATTTATAGTAACGTAAAGAAATGAGAGGGACATCCCAAAATAGTAACTGTAAAGAAATGAGAGAGACAGAGGGAGTATTACAATTCTTGCAAACAATGTGCTTCTTCCAAGTACGCATCACAATCTAGAGAAACATAGTCCTAGGATACCAACAAGTTTGGGGAAGCTACAAGCCACGCCTTCGATTGAGGAAGGTTTTTCTTTAACTTCGATACATACGCATGAGCCAAAAGTGGGTCACAAGTAACATCCGACATTTTCTAAAGGGAATGTGAGAACAAGGTTATTCAAGAGCCCCTTATCACCTTTTTCGATGAATACATGTATGTTTTACGACGTCTCTTACTAGATTACATCATGTATAACCTACCTAGGAAGACATATTTATCACATGATACTGATGAATGTTGTCAAAAACAAAGATATTTGGTGCCCCATTATCACCTTAATTCATTATTAAAGGTAGTAATGGTCCACAGACAAAGACTACAAAATCCAGGCTTCGGGGTAAGTTCTACTACATCTGTGATTGGTGTGCATTTATTGTGTTATATATTTTGGTAAATATGCAAACTACAACTGCAGGAAAGACAAAACCAAAAATGAATAAAGAAAAAGGAAAAGAGACAAAGTTTGTAGAAAATAGAGGTGTGAAATTATTTATGCTCATATAGTATACAAATTGGAGAGTTTACACTTAAGGAAATTACTAACTGATAGGGCCCACTTTACACCCCCGTTATCACCAGCATGGCCTCCCCGCAGATAGCTTAGAAGCCATCAGACAACGGGTGTTCCCGTCATCCAACACGTGACAAGTGGATGCGGGTGTTGCATCTTCTATAAATAAGAGCCTTAGGTGAGAGATTGGAGGTAAGTTGATTCTCACTAGCAACCTCTACTATCATAAAATCATAAATAAATGGTCATCTGATTATCACGCCGGAGGTGCCGAACGGGCCCCACCCTTGGTCATTGTTTTGCAGGAACCTCTGGACAACAAAGATCACTCCGGTCACAGTCCTGGGAAGATGGGGGAACAAATATGTACTTATCATTTGGCACGCCAGGAAGGGGGTGGATTTGTGGAAGTTCCTCCCCTGACCTTTTCCCTAAGTTACAAAGCGTCGGAAGAAAATCACACCCACAAACCACACCTAAAGCCACAACCTAGTCCAGGACGGGCGATGAAAAGACCGGAGTGATTACTGGATTTGCCAAAAGTATGGTAAAAATCAAGTTTTTTGGCGTCGCTGAAACATGCACCTTAGGATTTGTATTTGTTTTAAAGCTTCCTGGGAAGCATCGTTGCAGATCTGAGCAAAAGAGAGTACTATCGGTCCAACTCGTTTTTTGACTCAGCAACTCAGTTGTGACTCGCTAAATGGCCCTAACTCGGCAACTCAGTTTGGCTCAGCACTTCAACTCGGCCCTAATAGTGAACTTCACGTCTCATTTTTGCATCTGTTGTTCGCACAAAATCACGCAAGCGTACATGGTCACAAGTAATATAGAATATAATTCAAGTTCGTTCCCACAGAGACTGGTGTATTCAGAAATATGCACTTATGCAACAATGTATGGTTATTATTCAATGCTTGGACAAATAACAATTTGGTTGGTTTTATCTAAATTAACTAAATAAACTCGAATTATAACTAAGTGATTAAACTAGATTACTTATGAGAATAAAACATGGGATTCTAACTTCATTATATACTTTATTCAGAGTTATGCCTTTATCGATATGCGATGGTTGATAACTAATCAGATAACACGAAACTGATACACGCTATCTTTCAATATACGTGCACCACAGTGTTTCACATCCACAATTAAGATAGAAGGTAAACAGACACCAATTATGCTTAGACCCTATATGTCTAAAAGATTTGAAAACATAATGGTTGAAGATCAAGTTATCTATCAAGATTATATAGGGCGATGCAAGATGGTTAAAATCACACCACTAATCATGTATATCGAATACATAATCCTATGTTCGCACGACAAGTTTAAAATCAATATATCCACTGTCACTTTAATAAAGATTAACACATAACTTAGATGTTAGCTACGCATCCAAGAAGAATAAGCACAACCAATACGAAGAAATCAAACATTCATCACACAAATAATTAGGGCAAATCAACTACTGAAATCCGTATATAAATCCGCTAGAATCCCACGATAATGATTAGATCATAATCGAACTTCTCATCATCATGGGAATAAGAGTAAACATGGTTCTAAACAGTCTAAAAAATATCAAAAGAGTAAAACAAGAGTTGCAAAAAAAATCTGAATGAGCATCCAAAGTTACGCCTACTTCGAAGAATTACAAAAGTAAAAACAATGAAATTCGATCTCCTCCGTAGCCGTCACATGCTCCTTAGAATGTTTTTAGGTTGTATTTTAGGTTCCCCAAGACTTTCTTTAAGTTCCCCAGCAAACGGACCTTCAAACGGATCAAAAACGGGCAAAACGGGCCTTTTTTCCCTCCAGAGTGGGGCGGGCGCGCCACAATTGGCGCGGGAGCGCCACCCCACTTATTTCTTGGCGCGGGCGCGCCACTTTCGCAGCCCCGCGCTACCGGCGCTTCCGTGTCCATAACTTTTGACTCGCACATCCGATTGCTTCGCTGTTTTTTTTTTTCACTTGAAGCTATGAATCTCCTCTCTATCCTCCTTCCAAGAAACCTACACAAGACAACACTAAAACGTATCAAATCCATCAAAAGCTTGAGGCCAGATCATCAGTTTAAGTTAAAATGAAGGCTTCCAAGTGGATATAAAATCCACTTATCACACCCCCAAACTTAAATCGATGCTTGTCCTCAAGCATAGACACACACACAAATACTAATAATGAAATGCATGAATGCAACTAAATGCCTACATCTAATCAAATCATGAAGTGTGATCCTTGTTAACATAGAGTCCTCAGAATATGCAACATTCTCGGCATTCATCTCTTGCACATATTAGCCATGCTCTCTTCCACTACAAGTGTGAAGTGCATCGTGTGTGCTAGCATGCTCTCTAGTGAAACAAAACAAAGACTATCAAACACAGAGTCCTCACTATGAGCCGTTTATCTGAATAAGGTTTAAACACCTCTTTACTAAAGAGTCAACTACAGTTTAAGGTCACTAAAGAATTCCTATGCCTCTCCTATTTTTTTCTATTTTTTTCCTTTTTCTTCCTAAGTCTAAGGTTGGGACGCTTCTCAGTGTAAGTGGGTCACGACCGCCATTCGACTTCGCTTATTCCTTTTTTTTTGAAATCAAGTAATTCTCCAGTAATCAAGGGTTGTGAAAAGTCACCAAGAATTAGCTTATTCTAATACATTTGCACTTAATACCAGCACAAGTACATGGATAGTCCCTTTCACATGACATTGAATTCTACCCATTGATCTCAAAGGAGTACCTGATAATTTTTATTCTTTTTTTTTTCCCTCTTTTTTTTAAGAAAAACATATTCATCCCTTAACTCCCCCAAACTTAAGATTTACAAACTTTAAGTTCAAAAAGGGAATAATCCAAACTCTACGCTTGACTCAACGCGAGGACTCGAGAAATAAGTTAGTCTAAGTCTTATCTCTAGAGCATAAATGTAATTACAATTTACACACAAGCAGTTTCCAAGTAACGAGGCATCACATATGATAAAGACTACTAGCCAAGAAATTATGCACATAAACTCATCATAGGAAATCAACTTGGAACACAACTTTCATGATTCAAGCATATGCACTATATGAAACTACTAACACATACTAAACAGAAGCATATATATAAAAAAAAACACGTACTAATATGCAAACTATATGAGATAATATGCTAAACTAAATGCATCATGCAACCTATATGAACACACACTACCACTAATCCTTAGATTACCACCCCCAAACTTAAAATATTCAATGTCCTCATTGAAGGTGATAATAAGGATAGACACGTACCTAGATGTCGGGAGGATCACCCTCCTCGGGTGGAGGATCAGGTGGTGAATATACCATGCCCTCTCCAAACACTGGCCAATCAACCTCAACACCAATGAATCGAAAAGAACTCCCAAGAGCCTGAGTCAAATCCTCTACAAAACGGCGGTGAATGTCATGCATGTCATCTATACGCCGAGTCAACCTCCTAAACTGCACATCA
The DNA here is from genome assembly GCF_001625215.2 of Daucus carota subsp. sativus. NCBI lineage: Eukaryota > Viridiplantae > Streptophyta > Magnoliopsida > Apiales > Apiaceae > Daucus > Daucus carota. The sequence goes on along the minus strand of NC_030386.2, from coordinate 8,674,379 downwards.
CTTAAGAGATCCGGTGGTAGTTTGAGTTCGATTTTGAGAGCTTTTTCAATAGATGGTTTAAGATGCTCTTGAAAATTTTTAAGCTCTGCTACTCCTTCATCTTCGAAATCAGAATCCCCTATTAAGACTCTCTCTAAGGTACCTGGCCTTAGCTGTTGCCCAATCTCAGAAGTTGTTACAACTTCTAGTGGCTCCACCTTAAAGCATTCTTCTTCGTCTGTTGGAAATTTCATTGCGTTGAACACCTTAAAAATGACACTTTGATCTTGAACTCTCATTGTAAGCTCTCCTTTTTGCATATCGATCAAAGTTTGGCCTGTAGCTAAGAACGGCCTTCCTAAGATAATGAGAATCTTCTTATCCTCCTCGAAGTCTAGAATGACAAAATCAGTGGGGAAGATGAGCTTATCCACTTTAACCAAGATGTTTTCCACTATACTTCTCGGGTATGTGATGGACCGATCAGCCAGTTGTAAGGACATGTTTGTAGGTTTCGGCTCCGGCAGACCAAGTTTCTTGAAGACAAACAATGGCATCAGATTGATACTAGCTCCCAAGTCACACAAACACTTGTCGAAAGATAACTTGCCAATAGTGCATGGTATTGTGAAACTTCCCGGATCCTTGAGTTTCGGAGGTAATTTTTGTTGCAACACCGCACTACACTCCTCCGTCAAAGCTACAGTTTCCAACTCCTCAAGCTTGAGTTTCCGTGATAGAATACCTTTCATTAATTTAGCATAAATCGGCATTTGTTCTAGAGCCTCCGCAAAAGGTATGTTGATTTGTAATTTCTTGAAAACCTCTAGAAACTTAGCGAATTGTTTGTCGAGCTTATGCTTCTGAAGTCTCTTTGGAAAAGGTGGAGGTGGATATACTTGCTTGACCCCATCATCAGATTTAGGACTAGACTTCTCAGCTGATTCCTTGCTTGCCTCCTCGTTGATTTCTTTCTTGTCAGCATCAACAATAGTTTTTTCACTATCAGATTTAGATGAGAGCACGGGTGTTTCAACCTGTTGATTGTTCTCTTCCTTGTCATGCTCTGTTGCTGAATCTTTTTCCTTAGTAACCTTTTCGGACTTCAAGGTGACTGCCTGTACATGTTCTTTCACCTCTTTCTTGCCCGGATTGGCTTCGGTATCACTAGGAAGAGTTCCTTGTGGTCTGTTGATCAACGCGTTAGCAATCTGCCCAATCTGGTTCTCCAAAGTCTTGACTGACATCGCTTGGCTTTTAATCATTAGTTTAATCTCTTCCCATGCAGATCTTTCTTTGAAAGATTGTCCAACCACCCCATGATTTTGTTGCTGGAATCCAAGGTGATTGAATTGCTGCGTCGGTGCAAATTGTTGTTGAAAACCAGAAGGGTTGAAATGTCTAGCTCCTTGCTGCTGAAACTGTTGCTGCGGTTGTGGCATGAAGTTCTGATTGTTGCTCCAGCTAAAATTCGGATGATTTCGATTATTGGGATGATAATTGGCAGGAGCTGGCTGCTGAGACCTCTGGAAGTTGCTCACAAACTGAGCGGATTCATTAGATATAGCACAGTGATCAGAAGAATGTGCACCCGCACAAAGCTCTCAAACAGTAGGTGGTGGTTGAACTCCAAAATTAGCTAAAGAATCCACCTTCATAATAAGAGCCTTAAGTTGAGCAGTCAAGGCTGTAGTAGCATCAACACCTAGAATTCCTGTTGCCTTTCCCTGATGAAGACGCTGAGTATGATTTTGATATTCGTTTGCAGCCATCATCTCGATCAACTCATAAGCTTCATCATAGTTCTTAGCCCATGGAGCTCAACCTGATGCTGCATCCAGCATTGGTCTCGATTGAGGTCCCAAGCCATTATAGAAGCAATTAATCACCATCCAATCAGGCATCCCATGATGTGGGCACGTTCGAAGCATTTGCTTGTAGCGTTCCCACGCTTCACATAAAGTTTCACCAGATAGCTGAGAGAATTGAGTGATAGCATTCCTGATTGCAGCTGTTTTGGCCATAGGGAAGTACTTAGTATGAAATTTCTGAGCCAGATCCTCCCATGTCGTAATAGATCCCGCCGGAAGAGAATGCAACCATCCCTTAGCTTTATCCCTCAGAGAAAATGGGAACAGCCTCAATTTGATGGCATCTTCAGTAACACCATTGAACTTGAAAGTGTCGCAGATCTCAATGAAATCCCGAATATGCATATTCGGATCCTCTGTCGGAGAACCCCCAAACTGCACTAAGTTCTATACCATCTGAATGGTGCTCGGTTTGATCTCAAAAGTGGTGGCCTGGATTGTTGGCCTAACAATGCTCGACTGAATATCATTGATTTTAGGCTCAGAAAAAGCCTTAAGAGCCTTAGTATCATTCGCCACTGGTGGTTGATCACCCATTGTAGTACTCACTATCGTTTCCGCTTTTGCCAATGCTTCTTTACGGGCCTGAGAACGTGCTCGCATACACGTCACTCAAGTACCTGAAACACACACAAACGAAATAAAAGTGAGAAAAGAATCCAAGTCAGTGAACTTTAACGACCAATGATGACAAGCACATAAACTAAACTATAACACCGAGTCCCCGGCAGCAGCGCCAAAAACTTGTTCGCACAAAATCACGCAAGCGTACGTGGTCACAAGTAATATAGAATATAATTCAAGTTCGTTCCCACAGAGACTGGTGTATTCAGAAATATGCACTTATGCAACAATGTATGGTTATTATTCAATGCTGGGACAAATAACAATTTGGTTGGTTTTGTCTAAATTAACTAAATAAACTCGAATTATAACTAAGTGATTAAACTGGATTACTTATGAGAATAAAACATGAGTTTCTAACTTCAATATATACTTCATTCAGAGTTATGCCTTTATCGATATGTGATGGTTGATAACTAATCATATAACACGAAACTGATACACGCTATCTTTCAATATACGTGCACCATACTGTTTCACATCCACAATTAAGATAGAAGGTAAACAGACATCAGTTATGCTTAGACCCTATATGTCTATAAGATTTGCAAACATAATGGTTGAAGATCAAGTTATCTATCAAGATTACTTAAGGCGATGCAAGATGGTTAAAATCACACCAATAATCATGTATATCGAATACATAATCCTATGTTCGCATGGCAAGTTCTAAATCAATATATCCACTGTCGCTTCAATAAAGATTAACACATAACTTAGATGTTAGCTACGCATCCAAGTAGAATAAGCACAACAATACGAAGAAATCAAACATTCATCACACAAATAATTAAGGCAAATCAACTACTGAAATCCATAAATAAATCTGCTAGAATCCCATGATAATGATTAGTTCATAATCAAACTTCTCATCATCATGGGAATAAGAGTAAACATTGTTCTAAATAGTCTAAACAATATCAAAAGAGTAAAACAAGAGTTGCGAAAAAAATTCCGAATGAGCATCCAAAGTTATGCCTACGTCGAAGAATTACAAAAGTAAAAACAATGAAATTCGATCTCCTCCATAGCCGTCACGTGCTCCTTAGAATGTTTTTAGGTTGTATTTTAGGTTCCCCAAGCCTTTCTTTAAGTTCTCCAGCAAACGGGCCTTCAAACGGATCAAAAACGGGCAAAACGGGCCTTTTTTTCCGTCCAGAGTGGGGCGGCCGTGCCACAATTGGCGCGGGCGCGCCACCCCACTGATTTCTTGGTGCGGGCGCGCCAAAGGTGGCGCGGGCACGCCACTTCCGTAGCCCCGCGCTGCCGGTGCTTCCGTGTCCATAACTTTTGACTCGCACATCCGATTGCTTCGCCCTTTTTTTTCACTTGAAGCTATGAATTTCCTCTCTATCCTCATTCCAAGAAACCTACACAACACAACACTAAAACATAACAAAAACATCAAAATATTGAGGCCAGATCATCAGTTTAAGTCAAAATAAAGGCTTCCAAGTGGATATAAAATCCACTTATCATCTGTACTGGAAATCTTAACTCACAAATTCTGGTAAGGAATGTGCGAATGAATTCCAAATCTCAGGTATGATTTTAAATAATTACAAGGCCAATTATTAGATATTGAGAGCCTGAACAAGATGGATGTTCATGTTGTTGGGTTTGTTGAGTCATATTCGGAATAGGATTATGATTTGGTTTGAAATATTTGGACTCCAATTAGAGTTAGGTATTTCAAAGTTAGACTCCTATTTTGGTTAGGCCATTTTCTTCTCTTATAATACTCTCATGTAATTTTAAAATCACAACACAACAAAACTGTGAGATATCAATAAAATTAGTGTGGCTTGTGGAATAGGATTTTCCGAAACATGTAAATCTTTGTCTTGTGTGATTGTCGTTTGTTTTCTTGTTCTTGTTTATTAGCTTTTGGGTTTTGCTTTCGTTGTTGTATACTCAACAACTGGTATCAAGAGCCGAGGTTCTCAGGCTAGTGGGAGCGATGGCAGAAGATGGGAAAATAAAGATCGAGAAATTTGATGGAAGAGATTTTGGGTTCTGGAAGATGCAGATAGAAGATTATCTATATCAGAAAAAGCTACATGAATCGTTAGAAGAGAAGAAGCCAGCTTCAATGTATGAGACAACATGGAAGTTATTGGACAGGCAGGCTATGGGGGTTGTCATATTGACTTTGGCGAAGAACGTTGCTTACAATATCTTCAAGGAAACGACAACTTATGGATTGATCAGGGCTTTATCAAACGTGTATGAGAAGCCGTCTGCTTCAAATAAGGTATATCTGATTCGCTTGTTATTTGCCACGAAATTGAATGAAGGTGATCGTGTTGCTGATCATGTTAACAAATTTAATTCTATACTATCAAGACTGACTCTGTAGATATTATATTCCATGATGAAGTACAAGACTTATTGTTGGTATCCTCGTTACCTGATAGTTGGTTAGGATTTGTCACTGCAATTTGTAATTCATCAGGGAGTGGTAAGATGACTTTTGATGGAGTTCGAGATTCGGTTCTTGGAGAAGAAATTCGGAGGAGAAACCCAAGAGAGTCGTCAGGTTCCTTGTTGAGTGCTGAGGGTAGAGGTAAAAAGACCAAAAGGGGGAAGAATTAGGGGCGTCACAGATCGAAGTCACAGAAGAGAGGACAATCCAAAGATCGCAAAAATATAGTTTGTTGGAATTGTCAAAAGAAGGGTCATTTCAGAAATCAGTGTACAGCTCCCGTAGCTCTTAAAGGTAAGAAGAAAGAAGATGATTCGGCTAATATAGTTGAAGAAGTGGTGAATGACGATGCGTTGATTTGTTGTGTTGAATGTTCTGTTGAATCATGGGTTATGGATTTTGGTGCGTCATTCCATGCTACCCCTTGCAAGGATTTGATGTTAAATTTCAGAGCTGAAAATTTTGGTAAAGTCTGTCTTGCTGATGATGAGACTTTGGATATTGTGGGAATGGGAGATATTAATCTCAAAACCTCTTTGGGAACTGATTGGATGTTGAAAGATGTAAGGTACATTCCTGAACTGAAGAAGATGTTGTTATCTGTGGGTCAGTTAGACAAGGAAGGGTATCGAGTTACCTTGGAGACGGACAATCAGAAGGTTATAAAGGGGAATCTTGTTGTTGCTCGCGGAGAGAAAACGAGGAGGTTGTATATAATTGAACAATCTAGGTGTGAAGTAAATTCAATTGTAGATAAGATTGGTTCTTCAACTTTGTGGCACCAAAGGCTTGGACAGATGAGTGAAAAGGGTATGAAGCTGTTAGCTTCCAAGGGGAAGATTCTAGAGCTGAAGAATGTGGAAGTTGGTTTTTGCGAGCCATGTGTTCTTGGAAAACAGAAACGGGTTACTTTTGCAAAATCAGAGAGGAGACCCAAGGCGGAGAAGTTAGAGCTGATTCGTACGGATGTATATGGTCCAACAACAGTTGTGTCACTAGGAGGATCTTGCTACTAAGTTACTTTCATTGATGATTCCACCAGAAAGGTATGGGTTTATTTTCTGGAAAAAAAATCAAATGTGTTTGTAACTTTTAAGAAGTGGAAGAATGAAGTTGAAAATCAGACTGGTTTGAAGATTAAGAGTTGATTTCAGATAATGGTGGTGAGTATAGTAGTGATGAGTTTAAAAGCTATTGCGCGGAATATAAGATTAGAATGATTAAAACTATTCCAGAGACACCACAACAGAATGGGGTTGGGTAGCGCATGAATAGAACCTTGAATGAGAAGGCCAGGAGTATGAGATTACATGCACGGTTGCCAAAGATGTTTTGGGCAGACGCAGTTTACACAACAGCGTATCTCATAAATAGCGTACTTTCAGTTCCTTTGGGGTTTAAGATTCCTGAAGAAGAGTGGCAGGGAAAGGAGGTAAATATTTCACACTTGCGAGTTTTTGGGTGTGTTTCTTATGTACGCATTAAAGAATCTGACAGGGACAAGTGTATCTTCATTATTTATGGCTCAGATGATATGGGTTATCATTTCTGGGATGAACACATGAAGAAGGTTGTTAGAAGTAGATATGTTACTTTTAATGAGAATGCAGTATATAAGGATAAGCTTGTAGTTGATTTTGAATTTACAAAGGAACAACCTGAAAAAGAGAAGGCAGTGCTTGATGATATTACAGAAGAAGATCTTGCAAGAAATAGTGGGAGTTTTGATAATGTTCCAGTTACTCCAGAGGCTGAGGTAAGAAAATCTAGCACAACTGTGAGGCCACCACAAAGATTTTCACCTTTAGCATATTATATGTTATTGACTGAGGATGTAGAGCCTCAGTGTTATTCAGAGGCACTTCAGGTGGATGATTCAGTTAATTGGAAATTAGTTATGGAAGAAGAGACGAATTCTCTTGTGAAGAATGATACTTGGTGTTTAACGGAATTACCAGTAGGGAAGAAGGCTTTACAGAATGAGTGGGTGTTCAGGATCAAAGATGAACCTAATGGTAGCAAGAGGTACAAATAAAGGTTAGTAGTCAAGGGTTATCAACAGAAAAAAGGTATTGACTATACTGATATATTTTCTCCGGTTGTTAAGATGACTACTATCAAAATTGTGTTAAGTATTGTGGCTGCTGAGGAATTACATCTAGAGTAACTAGATGTTAAAACCGCGTTCTTACATGGTGATCTTGATGAAGACATCTACATTGTACAACCAGAGGGTTTTCAGATGGCCAGGAAAGAAAACCTTGTTTGCAAGCTAATAAAAAGCTTGTATGGTTTGAAGCAAGCACCACGACAATGGTACTTGAAGTTTGACAACTTTATGATGAGGAATGGGTACACAAGGAGTGCAATGGATCATTGCTATTACTTTAAACAGTTTGACTCATCATATATCATATTGTTTTTATATGTTGATGACATGTTAATAGAAGGATCAAACATGAGGGAAATCAACAAGTTAAAGAGACAGATGTCTGAAGAGTTTGAGATAAAAGATATGGGTGCTGTAAAACAGACACTTGGTATGAGCATTATGAGGGATATATCTGAAGGTACATTAAAATTATCCCAGGAGAATTACATCGGGAAATTGTTGGAGAAATTTAGTATCCATGATGCGAAGACCAGAAGTACACCGTTGGCAACTCACTTTAATCTTAAAAAGAAGCAGTCACCTAAAACAGATGAAGACACGGAATATATGGCTAAAGTTCCATATGCGTCTGCAGTTGGTAGTTTAATGTATACTATGGTGTGTACAAGGCCAGACTTTGCTCATGCAGTGAGAGTTGTTAGAGGGTTCATGTCTAATCTAGGGAAAGAGCATTGGGAAGCAGTCAAGTGGTTGTTGTGCTACTTGAAAGGTAGATCCAATATTGCATTATGTTACAAAAAGAAAGATGTTATCTTGGAAGGGTTCTCTGATGCAGATTTGGGTGGATGTTTGGATACAAGAAGGAGTACTACGGGATATTTTCACTTTGGGTGGCACCGCAGTGAGTTGGATGTCTCGATTTCAAAAGAGTGTTGCTCTTTCAACCACAGAAACAGAATATATATCTATCTCTGAAGCAAGCAAGTAGATGATTTGGTTGAAGAATTCTCTTGAGGAGTTGGGTAAGAAACAGGCGGACAATTCTTTGTATAGCGACAGTCAGAGTGCATTCATCTTGCGAAGAATCCTGTGTTTCATGCTAGGACAAAGCATATTCAGCTAAGATATCACTTTACAAGAGAGTTGATTAGCAATGATACTTTGTCCTTGAAGAAAACCCTTGGTTCAAAGAATCCTGCAGATATGTTGACTATGGTGGTTACCAGTGAAAAGTTGAAGCTTTGCATAGCTTTAACTAGCCTTCAGAATTGATTGATGAGAAGGCACTACACTAGTTTGAGTTATTGATTGAAGTAGTGGATTTTACTAGATTTACAAGTACTAAAGTGAAGTGAAGATGAGGTCAGACTCCAAGTGGGAGGTTGTTGGGTTTGCGGAGTCAGATTCAGAATAGGATTATGATTTGGTTAGAAATATTTGGACTCCAATTAGAGTTAGGTATTTCAAAGTTAGACTCCTATTTTGGTTAGGCCAATTTCTTTTCTTATAAATACTCCCATGTAATTGTATAATCACAACACAACAAAATTGTGAGAGATCGATAAAATTAGTGTGGTTTGTGGAGTAGGATTTTCTGAACCACGTAAATCTTTGTCTTGTGTGATTGTCGTTTATTTTCTTGTTCTTGTTTATTCGCTTTTGGGTTTTGCTTTCTTTGTTGTATACTCAACACATGTTTTAAGTGAAGAATTGCAATTACCAAAATCACTCTCATATTATTAAGATGTTTACATTTATTACTCTGCTTAGCTTTGTCAAATTTGTGTGCCTTAATATATGCGAGCTTAAATATATACTTGTAAAAGAAAGGGCGTGACTCCCTGCCTGATATTTCTTAAGCACTAATTCATACTAGCAATGGTATCAATCTTGAGAGTGCTTGCTCTGATTACAGTACTCAATATATTTATCTATGATCTATACGCTAGATTTAACGTTCCCAGAACTTCATATATATTGACTTGGTAGCCTTGAGCTTCTTCTGCGTGTTGTTGTTAAATCATGTACTAGAGGCTAAACCTTTTCTGCTATTGTTAACCGAATTTACACTCACTAATGTAGCAGTAGTTAAGCTATTATTTTATCAAAGAGTACAGAGGTAATTACAAGCCTCACTAGCATAGGCTCCCTACATCTATCAGTCTTTTCTAGCTGGCTTGCTTGAAATTGTGTTTTACAGTACCAAGCTCCTTACATCTATCAATATATCATTTTCTTTTTACGTACTATTCAAATAGACCAACACTACTATATTTATTGCACAATCCTCTTCTGTCAAAGTATTTTAACTCAGCTCACTGATTCTTCTACTTTTGCACTTGCGTTTATATTGGAGCATTTTCACTGATTCTTCTACGTTTTGTTTCTTACTATACTTTGCATGATATTTCACAAGTTTGGTGCGTATACTCTTGTCAGCTTAGTTCAACACATTGTTCACTTTCACAATGTTGCTACTTCACACACTTAATTGTCTCTGAACATTGTCAATATAGTCGTTTATTGTTTAGTCTTACTACATTATTGAACTCTACGTATCATTTTTTTATATAACAAATTTACCATTTCTTTGCTCACTCGCAATATCTTGGCTTTCTTTAAACGTTTTTCCATCCAAAACCAGTCTTTTCTTTTGTATATACTATCGTTGGGTACATCTTTCATATACGACAATATTATTAAGGAACCCCTGCGGCTCTAAGTATTAATAGCTCCTCCGTTCATGTGTCCCTGGAAAGAAATTATACTCCCTCCGTCCCATTTTATGTGACCTCATTTCCTTTTTGGGACGTCCCAAAAAGAATGAACCTATCATACTTACTATTTTTGAACACTACCTTTCACTATTACGCCCACTATCTCTTTATTTTATACTCTTCTTTATTAAACAAACACTATTACACCCACTACTTTCCTCCACTATCTATTAAAATATTAATGGGTCCCACCACTTTACCCACTTTTCAACTCAACTAACTCACTTTCACTACTTTTTCCTTAATCTCCGTGAAAGTCAAACGAGGTCACTTAATATGGGACGGAGGGAGTATTCATTTGCATACTTGTGTTTAAATGGTATTTAGTTGGTAATTGTAAGGCCAGAAGCATCCAATGTACTTGCTCTAGTAAAAAATCACCTACATGATGTGATTGAGGCTATAATTTATATTGGCAATATTGTAGAGACAAATTAACTCATAGTTACTTACCGATAAATTGCTTATATTCATAAATAAGAAATAGCTTCATGATTTGTTGCAATGTTGATTTAGTGTTATAATTGCTTTAATGGAAAAATTCTTCTCGGCTTTTTAGTTTATTTTCAGTTTATTACTTCTCTTCGGTTGTCGACCAACTTAGTCTTCCTGCCTGGACTCGAGCAATTCAATGTTATTATTTTATTTTTAAACCTCTTAATCGCCTAATTTTTGTCTGTAATACTACTCTCAACTTGGCGGAATAGATAATTCAGAGAACTTGCATGTAAATGAAAATCTGATAAACTCTTTACCCGAGATTAAATCCGGTCCTGGCCTCATTCTTTACATGATTAGTAGACTCTAAAAGTATAAGTGAAGTGCACGTTTTTACAACTCTACATGTATGCAGAATCTTTATATATGTTCAAATAAATGGATGTTTATATGGCATCCATGTTGACACTGATTTACGCTGATATATTGGGAAAGAGTTGTATAAATCCAAACAAATCAATTTGCAAGGGCAAGTCTGGTAAACATATCAAAATAACAACATTCTATACTCCTGCAAGCATCATCTTTAATGCATATAAATGTCTCTAACTACTTTTCAAGTCTAGCTAAATTCCTAATAATTATATGGCATCTATTGTTGCCTTCACTCTGCTTTATTTCAAGTGTTCTGAAGTAGCTGCAGAACCATATTGGCAAAGGCGAAAAGAAAAAGTATTTGTATATTCAAGTTTAACTCTCAGCAAAAGAGAAAAGATAAAGAAAATCTACTCAGCCGCAGTCTCCTCGGTCCTGGGAGCTCCAGTGCTTTGAGTAATCCAAAGCTTTATGGTTAAAAAACGCTTTCATTTCAACTTTGGCGTCAGTGGGGATTCATTTCTGCTGGAAATTCCTTTAGAGAATTCCATTTCAGCGTAATCATAAATTTCTTGGAAATGACAATGGGAGTATTGACCTGAAGCTTATCATGCTGGATTATCATATAAATTTTCTCCTAGTTGCTGCTTTGAGGGAGATACAAGACAAAAGCTGAAAATTACACTTCTTGGCAAGAGGATTCCAAGCTTCCTTAAGTTGTTCATCACTGTTTCCAGGACTTGTCAAGGGAACTGCAAAGAATCAACAGAGAATTATGTGATACAAGCAAAGCAGGCTAATGAATCAAGAACTCAGTAAGATGAATCCGGAAGGGCTCCGTTTTTCTTCCTGATTCTATCAACAGCAAACAACTGGGGGAGAATTATACCGACATAAACTATACTTGCAGCCTTAAAGCCAGTTGATCGCGGCAGACAGCTCAAAGTTTCTTGATATGCACCATAGTTATCCAGAAACTGCAAAATCAAATGGTCCGGTACCGGTACAAGTTAATACAAAGAAAGCATCGACATGAAAGTCAGCCATCTTACAACATATCACTTGGAGCTTTAAAGAGAATGAAGAACAAAGATTTTAAGAAGGCCAAATCCAAAAATAGAGCTTCACTCATCAACATAACTTTTTAAAGAAAGGTCATAAATAAGCTGTAATCTCTCGATACCAGGCTCAGCAGCATAACAGTCTCATATTTATACCAGAAATGACACATGAGTTCTGAATTAATTTAATATTTGGTGATCTCGAAAGACATGGCCCCTGCACTTTTCTATGACTTATTCGGTATATACTATAGCCCTGTTAGATCAAAAGTTTGTAGACAGGATTGTACTAATCTGCTGGCTCAAATCTCGATGAAAAAATGTCATACAAAATTTCTATCTGGGCAATCCATCTCAAGCCCCCAAAAGCTCGACAAAACTTCCAGAACTTATCAAAAGGAACACATAATAATTAGGGCCAACATTCTCTCAACTATTAAAGAATTGGGGCACAAGATAGCAATCATTATCAAGCAGCCAAATGAAGTCCTTAACAAAATAGGAATGAAGAACTCAGGCCTCCCAAGCCAATTATCAAAATAATACAAGCCTTGCAAGAGCTACTATATAATCTGAATTTGTCTTTATTCAAACCAGGACCTTGTTCCAGGGAAAGTCAAATACTCTGGTCCTCTAGTATTGCTTGATCTACAATACAGATGAGGACTTAATAAAGCTTCAGCAGGAATCCTATTCTTGAAAACATTGGTTATTACCTTGATGGCGACATGAGAAAAATTTCAGATCCACTCTCACTCTCTAGCAATTTGTCAAGCCTCCAGGGGACCTGTAACATGTCCCGGATCTATCCTGAGCAACCAGGCAACATATAATAACCAAAAAGAGCATCGGATTTATGATGAAGGATCAACAATACTTTTACTTTGTGAAGATAACGACGAATCGAGGCTTTTCTTGTTGGTTCCCAGCTAATTAATCATGATGCACAACTCCGAAGTTTTTAATGATGATCAAACGCAAATGAATACCTGCAATTTTGTCTAAATGAGTCGCAACTTCTATATGAAAGCCAATCAAAATAGAAGCAAGCCCTATATCGATTTTTCATGAACTTGGCAAGAGTCGAAATCTCATTTGCGGAGAGGACTGATAGATATGATCCCTGTTCATGATTTGAAGCCAGTTCCAGTTGTGATGGTACCAGCTCAGTCAAACATTTGACCAACTATCAGCAAACAACAAGTTGAAAATTTATTACAACGGGCTGACTACCCGCAGACAACGAGTTGCAAAATTATCACAACGGGCTGACTACTCGCAGACAACAAGTTGCAAACCTATCACAAAAACAGGTTGTCTACCCGCAAACAACAAGTTACAAAACTACCAGAAAACGGGCTGACTACCCGCAGACAACAAATTGTTATTTTATCACAAAACGGGCAGACTACCCGTAGACAACAAGTTGCAAATTAATCATAACAGACAGACCACCCGCAGACAACGAGTTGCAAAATTATCACAAAAACGGGCTGACTACCTGGAGACAACAAGTTGAAAACCTATCACAAAATCGGGCTGCCTACCCGCAAACAATAATTTGCAAAAATTATCACAATGGGCTGACTACAAGTAGACAACAAGTTAGAATTCAACCACAAATATAAGATGACTAGCCGAAGACAACAAATTGTTATTTTATCAGAAAATAGTTTGGCTCAGCAAACAAGAAGTCGCAATTTTATTACAAAAATAGATCGTAACTCGTCACCATTCAGTGGGGGCACGAAATTAAAAACAAATTCACATAATCTAAGTAATTGTTGGCTAATGTCAACCTGTCAACATTAACTGGGGGGCAACAAACAAAAAAAAATATGAAAGAAGACTAAGTTGCTATTTTATCACAAAATAGTTTGGCTAAGCAAACAAAACGTCGCAATTTTATTACAAAAACAGATCGTAACTCGTCACCATTCAGCGGGGGCACGAAATTAAAAACAAGTCCACATAATATAAGTAATTGTTGGCGGATCTCAACCCGTCAACAATAACTAGGGGGAAACAAACAAAAACAAATATGAAAGAAGACTACTAGAACCATACAAATCTAATTGCTTTCTCGAACCACTAAAGTAATTCAAAAAAGTCGCGGGGGGGGGGGGGGAGGGAGCCACTTAAGGTATGGATCATAGGAACCATGCCGTCACCCGCAGACATGACGGGAACGCTTCAGAGCACATGCCTGTCAACAAAGAAGGTCATGTTATTATAGGTATCAGTACCTACTATAAACATACACGAGTCACCACACACTACTAACGCACACAATACTCAAGACAACAATATAAGTATCTGCTTATTACTGTTATAAAATTTGCACAAAATAAAGAATATTAAAGGATCAAGTCACACGTATTCTTTTGACAGTGTACTCATGAAAGTAAAATAAACCCTAAAACACATCCAAAGTATCTTATTCCCCTCCAACTCACTAAAGTAAGCTAAAGGAGCGGGGTGCAATGGTAATACCATGCCTCTGTTGGATCTCTTACCCAACTTTACAGGATTTTTAACTGCTACAATACATACATTTTATTACACAAATAATGTAGCATGAAGGGGACGGGGTGAGACGGGACTCTTTATAGAGGTCCAGGTCATTTACAACAGCCTCCTCACACGACAACGGCGTAAAACATCATAGATCAACCGAAAAAGTGGAAATCGAAGTTACACATATATTTGGACTTATAAAAAACGAAGACAAATGAGAAAGAACAAAATGGGAATCAAATAGCCAGATCATAGAAGGCGCCTACAAAAACAAGATTCACCTCTTATTTGCTTCCTTAAATCACCAAAATGAATTCAAGAAAGCAAGGGGGGCAATGATAGGGCCCACTTTACAACCCCGTTATCACCAGCATGGCCTCCCCGCAGACAGCAGCCATCAGACAACGGGTGTTCCCGTCATCCAACACGTGACAAGTGGATGCAGGTGTTGCATTTTCTATAAATAAGAGCCTTAGGTGAGAGATTGGAGATCAACTAAATTCATAATAAACGTTCATCTGATTATCACGCCGGAGGTGCTGAACGGGCCCCACCCCCGGTCCGGCATTATTTTGCAGGAACCTCTGGACAACAGAGATCACTCCGGCCACAGTCCTGGGAAGATGGGTGGGAAAAATATGTACTTATCACTAATACACAGAGTATGTATTTTTATAGATATTTCTACTATGTTTGAGCACCTAAGTGATAATAGTGATTGCTATTCAGGTCCTGGTTAGTGACAAATTCTAACACTTTCAAAAAACATTGAGAATGTCCCTCCTAATTGTCATTTGATTCTTAACACTCTATCCTCCTTACTTGTAGATTATGTGGATGATATGCTGATTGTCGAACCTAATTCTCGACAACACAGTCGAATAAGTTACAACTGTTCCCCCTATTATAAATCAAAGAAGAAAAAAATAATGTGCAGAATAACATATGTCATATGTCCTCATCGATAGGTACACATGCACATTCAATTTCAGTATTCGGAAATGATCTGTAAATAATACAGTCAATTAAACACGCAAGCATACCTGAAACTCTACACAACACTCAAGTACGGTTGAAATATGAATTGAAGAAGAAAGGGTTTTATATCAAACTGGCCACCCGTTACGTCAAAATATCTCACTTGACCCACCCATCGCATCGGCGAATCATTTAAGCCACTACAAATCAAATATATATCATTTTACCCACATCACTATTCATACCTCTATACTTAATCATTTATCAAAAATTAACCGTTTAACTCTTTACTGCAAAACCACTTCGAGTACTTTCATAATTGTCCCTAGTATTAATCAAAATAATTGGGGAATTTTCTAAAATAACATGACTATGTGGTTAAAATTATATATAGCTATAAATATATATTTATGTGATCACCCTAACTATGTTGCTTTATAAATTCCCAAATTATTTTGATATATACTATATACAATTATGAAGGTACTCGTAGTGGTTTTGCAGTAAAAAGTTGAACGGTTAATTTTTGATAATTGATTAAGTAAAGAGGTATGAATAGGGATGTGAGTAAAATGATATATATTTGGTCTATAGTGGCTTAAATAAGTCGCCGATGAGATTGGTGAATCAACTAAGATATTTTGATGTAACGGGTGGCGAGTTTGATATAAAACCCGAAAAATAAAATGGGAAAGAAGCTACTTTACTTACGCAAACAACTGTTACAAAACAGCTTAATATATTAATGGATCAATGAATGAGATTATCCAACATTACTTTGTTTTAAAATTAATTGAGTGAATAGGCCGTTTCTGGACTATAAAAGTGTTTAGACTATAACACTTACAAAACTGGGCCCAACTCAGATGAACCGATGCTCAACCCACTATTAACACTTCTTAGTTATTATTTTGACTACTTATTGACAAATTCCTTTATTAAAATAATTTAATTGATTTAAAAAAAAAATTAATATAATTAAGCACTATGCATAGCGGGCAACAAATCCTAGTCCTCTATATTATTAACATTCATTTACGCTTAACAAAATAATTCATAGAAAATATATAAGATTTTATTTAATAAATAATTTTTATTGTGAAAGCGTCTTCTAAATCATAAATGTATGCCATATAGTAAATCAATTTTTATATGAACATAAATTTAGCTAAAAAATAATTCTTTCACGAATTAAATGATTATTTATTTTCATGTTATTAATTTCAAATATTCTTTTATGTTTGATAATAAGAGATAAGTTAAGCACAATGAAAATTATTATAATAAATATTTATTAAATTTGTATTAATATTTAAATTCATTACAGGAAAATTAAAAATTGATAAATAGACATCGAATTAGTCATAAAAATGATTATAATCCGTAGGAAGAAATTTTATTTATTTTTAGTTTTCGAATAACTGTAAAGAAGTTTCTAGATTATAAGTAACAAAAAATATATAAAACCTACAATAATAACAAAATCAGATAAAGACAAAATATTTAAAAAATTATCATTTGTTATATAGAATATTTGTTTTACGATACACGAGAAGTGCAAAAAATGTCAATATCTATGTATTAAATTTTAAAATTATTTTTGAACACACACAATGATGAAAAAACATGAAAAAAAACATGTATTTAGATTTAGATCCTAAAAATCTATTTAAAATTTAGGGTTCTGCAGCAGAACCTTAGTGGTTCTATGGTTCTATTTTAAGGACTGGTTCTATTTTAAGGACTGGTTCTCTCTTGAGCGCGACCCTATAATCTAAAAATAAATAATTGATATGTATACACAATTATTATATTTTGAATTTTTTGTAGAAATTCCTTTTTAGTATTTTTTTTCCTAACTCTGAAATCTAGAGACATCCACAAGAGAATCATAAGAGTGAAAATTTCATGTTTCAAAGAAGACAGGTCTGTTCTCAACTCTCAAGACCCATGTTCAAGTTAAAGAAAATTGAGAAAACTATGAAAACTATGCACGACACCTCAAGAGTTTGTGGTCATCCATAGGGATGGCAACGGGTTGGATCGGTTCGGATATTTGAGATATCCAAATCTAAATCCAAATTATTTTTAAAATCCAAATCCAAATCCAATCGGGTTTCAAATATCAAATCCAAATCCAAATCCACGGGTTTCGGATCGGGTTCGGGTTTGTTCGGGTTTATCCAAAACCTGAATTCCGAAATTTATATAGTATTGTAAAAATATTATTTATGATTTTTTCGTCCTTTATTTCATTATATTTAAAACTAAACTACTTTAATAATAAAGTATTACACATTAATAAAATCTTGAACCGTATTTAATAATTTATAAACACAAATCTTCACTATATGGAGTATGAAATTTTAAAGTAACTCATTAGTTAAACAAAAAAAGTCACTATAACCCAAAAATATACACATTCACACTCTACCTATATATATATATAAACAAAATTTAGTAGATTTAAAATTGAAAAAAAGTATATTAGTATACATATACATACACACACACACATACATACATATATATATTGGATATTTTTCGGGTTTCGGGTTTGGATCGGGTTTGGATCGGGTTTGGATCGGATTCGGATTTCGGGTCGGGTTTCGATACGGAATACCTAGTATCCAAATCCAAATCCAAACTCGTTCGGGTCTAAAAATCAAATCCAAATCCAAATCCATATCCAAAATATCGGGTTCGGTAAGATCCATTCGGGTCGAAACGGTCGGGTATCCATTTGGATCGGTTTTTTCTGCCATCCCTAGTCATCCACCTCACATTATCATTACAATTGAAGGTATGGACCTCAATTTGCAATTCAAAAGAATAAGGGAAATGAGGCACCTTTCATCACTATAGAAGCCTAGGTACATATTCTGGAATCCACCTCAAGTGAATGCATCGGAGCAATTCACTTTGAATACTATTATTTCTAGGATAAGTATCTGGAAAAGAAGCGGAAAGAAGTGTTGGAAGAAAGGGCAGCTAAGAAGAGAGTTGATGAAGCAGCTATAAATGCAAAAATAAGAAATCAAGGAAAACTAGCTCAAACTAGAGGAGCACTCCTAGGCAATTTGTATTTACTTTTGATAAGATATGGAAACTATGATATTTGATCCATAATGTAATTAATGTAATATGTAATAGTGATAACTCAACAATATAATCAAAATAGAAAATAATAGCTAAGTATAATACAGGAAATCACAAAATGAAGAACTAGCAGATATAGAATCCAAAGTCATGTAATATGAAGCTATCTCAATTCATTGGAAGAAGTTCATTAGAATGTTCAAGTCTCAGTGAAGAATAAACTCTGAATGCCTCAGGGAACAATGTACGTCTACAAAATTCTGTATCAAGTACCAATGATTTTAGTATTGACCATTTGATCATTTATAATCAACATGGAAGCATTTCGACCTAGGACTGACTGATCAGAGTTTTTTCAGTGTAAGTCGTTTGTGAACCAGACTAGTGCAGTAAACGTCAACACGTATAAAGCGGCTCGTTGTATTTATTAAACGTAATATTTGATCAAGTCAAGCTTAAGACCCAGGATTAAAATTGGCATCTTCAAGGATATACGATATATATATATATATATATATAAACACACACACACATATATATAAGGGTCATGTTCCCGAGAGAACCACTAGGGAGAGAACCCTTAGAACCATTACCTCATTTCTAGTATTAGTCAGGGTTTTGCAGCAGAACTGCGGGGTTCTGCTGCAGAACTGCACATGAAAAAATTTCTTATTTATGTATTATATTTTGAAATTACTTTTTAACACACACAACGATGCAAAAAATATGTATTTAGATTTAAATCCTGAAAATTAATGAAAAATATAGGGTTCTGCAGCATAACTTTAGTGGTTTCATGGTTATATTTTAAGTATTGGTTCTCTCTTGAGCGCGATCCATACATATACACACACACACACACACACACACACATATATATATATATATATATATATATACATGCATACATACATACATACATACATACATACATACATACATACATACATACATACATACATACATACATACATATATATATATATATATATATATATATAATTGTTAGTCCCAATTAGACGTAGTGGAGGGGGGGTTTGGATACGTCTTATACCAATTCTTCGATTTAAATTTGATTACAGAATAGTTCATTTAAGTTGGTTGATCAATCATAATCATACACAACTCCAGCAAGTTCGGGGAATAGTTTTTATTAGAAATAATCCTCGAGGGTGCTACAAATCCAACACAAGGTCGGCTACAGAGACTACGAATCACTATCCAAATTAATGCTCGTCCGAACAGATTTTCTATCTTCGTACTTTGGGAGTATGTTACAGAGTGTGTGCACTTTACAAGTGTTGTATTTATTTTCAAATGTAAACACAAAACTCTATTTATAGACTTCAACATTAAACATGGTTAGCTGAGTGATCCCAGTTCTGTGAGAATGATCCTGGTTCTGCGAGAGTGATCCTGGTTCTATGAGAGTGATCCAGGTTCTCTTGATTTAACCAAGGATGGTTAAGGAATGGAGTGGCGCCTAAGAAACTCCAAGTGGTGCCTCAATACATATTCACTCTTGAATGGCGCCTTATTCTTCCTGGTGCTTAACATTGCCTTAGACAAATGACCATTGAAACTCAAGTGGCACCTTAATACATAAATATATAAATGATTTGTGCCACTGAGCTATTTTACTTACCCAAATACTCTCAACATTTGAGTGGCGCCCTATTGTGTGCATATAGAGTGGTGGAATGGCACCAGGACTAATGCATTGACCATCAGTTGACCTTGAGTGGCGCATGTACAATGTATACAGTGTAGGCACCTCTTGGGAGTTAGAAACTTTCAGAGCATCCTTCAAGTGGCGCTCCATAATGTGTATGGTTGTATGAGAGATGGTACTTGGCTTCGTACTTAGCCAAATTCAATCAACAAGTCAAAGGGCGCTTATATATAACATATACATATATAGGGGCCTACTCCACTAGAAACTAAATTAGCCTAGAAACTAGTCCCTGATCAGTTTTTCATCACTGTTCTTAACTACAAAAATCACTCATTTGTATATCAGAAATCACAAATTTATATATGCAAAATCTGATAAATATAGATATATAAATACACATATATACAACGTATATCATTATCATCCTCAATCATATTACATTGATGAAACTCCCGGCATCATTATCAACCCCTTCCACTACTGCCGCCTTCACTTATAACCATGATTTGTCTATCACCGTTTGTCATCATAACTTTTCACTACTAACGACTATCTACCATCACCACACACCTCATCTCGTCAACTGATACCATCATAGACCTTCTACAACTATAATTGATCATCAATGATCGACCACCAATGTCAATCCTAAGTAAATTTTCTCAATTATTAGATTTAAAAACCGATGAATATACTGTATAAAATAGTGATTAACAGCATAGAAACTAGTGATGTATGTAGTTATAAACAGTGATTCAAGAAAGGGTTTCTAGTTTCTAGAATAAAATTGGTTTCTATTTGATCACTTGCCTGTAGGAACAATCGGACCTTGGTCCTGCGTTTTATGATACTAATTAAAAGTTCGAACAGAATATTAACCTTAATCGCTACGGCGCAAGCGATTCAAATCCACGTCTTCTACTGTATTCCTTGATTCTCCTCGGACGAAGTGTGGCCTTCGATCTCCCAAGGTGTGTCTCTCCTTCAAGCACCGAAAACCCAAAACCCTAGCTGTCTGCTTGAGAAAAACGTCTGCCTCTCTCTGACTCTAGGATTAATTCGTTTTGGTGTGTCTTTCAGCTTTAGGAGAACGAGAATATATATAGGCTACAGCAGGGATCATGGATCATTAGGTCAGGCCTTCCAATGACATTCCGGACCAGGCCCAATGTCATTAAATATTAATTCTATCCACTAAAGAACTAATATTTGCACTACCTTTCCTAATTCCGTAAATTAATTATTTAATTCGGCTCCCATATTAATTGCTTATAAATTCCCCATGTTTAAGATATCGCATGTCCATTAATTAAATTAATTTCTGACAATTAATTTAATTAATATCTTTTATCCTTGATCATCCACTCAACCTTATAATTATGCAAGAACAAATCTGCCTGCAGGACTAAAGCATAATTATCTTTATGAGCTTTCAAGAGGACATCATCACCCGAATATATTTTTCGGACACGGTTTCCTTTTATAGTCAATATCCCACTCTGTATATAATGTCATTGCCCAATACATAAATTCGTATTTAAAATAAATTACTTAATTTATGAGTCAAGGCATGTGCATTAAATACAAGTGTCAATCACTATATCCGGATTAAGAACTTAAGCATTAATAACATCATAGAATCTTAGTTCTTTATTGTCAGAATTAAAGAAACAATTATTCTACTATTTTGATCCCGTTCAATATACACAAAGTATATAAGTATTATTCAATAGTCAAGATAAACTATTTCCAAATAATACTTGAGCCGTTCCAGTGGTTTGTCTAACGCCACCTCGACTGTGAACCCTTATTATATTATATAAGGAGTCTGACAATCTAATCTTCTGCTATCCCATTTGATACTAGATTGTCTACAATATATAATATACAGACAATGTGAAAACATGCATTCAAGATCCTCAAATAATTGTTATATACTTCAAACGAATATTTCAGTATAACCCTAACAATCTCCCACTTATACTCAAGATATTCTTTGAGTATATTAGTGTTTATTACAAGCAATCCATTACCAACTATAATAACTATGTGACCAAGTATCTGACTCCTATCGCTTCCACGTGCTCCTGAAAAGCCTTAGCTGGTAAGCTCTTCGTGAAAGGATCTGCCCGGTTATCCTTCGATGCTATGTCAGCCACAATGATATCTCCTCGCTTAACGAACTGTCGTATGAGGTGATACTTACGCTCTGTGTGTTTCGCTGTCTTATGGGCCCGCGGTTCCTTGGTATTCGCCACAGCACCAGTGTTATCACAATAAATCGTGATTTGCTGTGGCAGATTAGGAACCACACCCAAATCTAGCAGGAAGTTTCGGAACCATATAGCCTCTATGGCTGCCTCCGAGGCTGCCACATATTCGGCTTCCATGGTTGAGTCCGCGATGCATTTCTGCTTCACACTCCTCCATATTACGGCTCCACCTCCCAAAGTAAAAACACATCCCGAGGTGGACTTTCTCTTATCCTTATCCGTCTGGAAATCCGAATCGGTATATCCCAGAGGCACTAAATCAGAGGACTTGTAAACCAGCATATACTCCTTAGTCCTTCGCACGTACTTGAGTATTGCTTTTACAGCACTCCAATGTTCTTGTCCTAGGTTTGACTGGTATCTGCTAACCATGCCCACGGTAAAACAGATATCAGGCCTCATACATAACATTGCATACATTAGGCTCCCACATGCCGAAGCATAAGGAACTGCCTTCATGTTCTCTATCTCCTTAGGTGTCGAAGGACACTGCCTCTTTGATAGAGTAACTCCATGTCTGAAGGGTAAATTATCCTTCTTGGAGTCCTGCATGTTAAAACGAGCTAATACGTCATCTATGTAGGGCTCCTGAGATAAAGCCAACATCCTTTTCTTGCGATCCCTTATAAGTTTGATCCCAATGATGTATGCTGCTTCACCTAAGTCCTTCATTTCAAATTGTTTGAACAACCATGCCTTTATTGAAGACAACATCTTAACATTGTTTCCAATGAGTAAAATGTCATCAACATAAAGCACTAGAAAAACCACTGCATTTCCCTCACATCTCTTATACACGCATGCTTCGCTTGGACATTGATCAAATCCATATGACTGGACTACGTGATCAAAGCGAATGTTCCAATACCTAGAAGCTTGTTTGAGTCCGTAAATAGACCTCTTCAGCTTACAAACAAGATGCTCTTGGCCTTCTTTAATGAATCCCTCTGGTTGCTGCATATAGATGGTTTCCTCAAGATTTCCATTAAGGAAAGCTGTCTTGACATCCATTTGTCAAATCTCATAATCGAGATGAGCTGCTATAGATAAAAGAATACGGATTGACTTAAGCATGACTACTGGCGAAAAGGTTTCCTTATAATCGATACCTACTTTCTGAGTATACCCTTTCGCAACAAGTCTTGCTTTCCAGGCTTTCACCTTTTTGTCTGATCCCCTCTTTTTCTTGTAGACCCACTTACATCCAATAGGTTTTACACCTTTGGGTGGTTCCACGAGCTCCCAGACCTGATTAGAATACATTGATTCCATCTCAGAATCCATTGCCTTTTGCCAAAGACTTGCATCTTTGTCCTGTATTGCCTCTTCGTATGTCCGGGGATCATCATCATGTTCACCAGAGACCAAGTCCGAAGACTCTCCCAGAAACATGAATCTGTCGGGCTGTCGAACAACCCTCCCACTACGACGAGGAACTGGTGCGGTATTAGTGACCGGTTGCACAGTCTGCTGTGGTTATCCTACTTGTACTACAGGTTCATTATTCGTCCCTCCCACTAGTTCCTCTAAAACGATACTACTCTTGGGTTTGTGATTCATTATATAGTCTTCCTCTAAGAATCTTGCATTGGTGCTAACAGTGACATCCCGATCCTTAGGACTATAAAATAAATAACCTTTTGTTCCCATGGGGTAGCCTACAAACAGCTTTACTTCTGTACGAGATTCTAGCTTAGTCGCGTTCTTGTTCAGCACATGTGCTGAACAACCCCATATCCGAATGTGTCTCAGACTCGGTTTGTCCCCGGTCCACAATTCTAAAGGGGTTTTAGTAACCGACTTAGAAGGTACTAAGTTCAGAAGATAAGCTGCTGTTTCTAAGGCATGTCCCCAAAAGGACTTGGGTAAATCCGAATAACTCATCATCGATCTAAGACTCTCTAAAAGAGTCCGGTTCCTTCTCTCTGCTACACCGTTCTGCTGGGGTGTGCCTGGTGCAGTCAACTGGGATTCTATCCCATTCTCTGATAAATATTCCCTGAATTCCCCAAGCAAGTATTCGCCACCACGATCAGATCGTAGTGACTTGATACTTTTATTATGTCGCTTCTCCGTTTTAGCTTTGTACTCTTTGAATTTCTCAAAGCACTCAGACTTACGGCGCAACAAATAAATGTATCCATATCTAGAATAATCGTCAATAAAAGTGACGAAATACTCATAACCACCTCTTGCTTGGATATTCATAGGTCCACATAAATCAGAGTGAACCAATCCTAACACTTCTTTGGCTCTATTCCCCTTTGCCTTGAAAGGCCTATTGGTCATTTTACCTTCCAAGCAGGATTCACAAACTGAAAATGGCTCCACTACCAATGAGCCTAAAGGCCCGTCTACTACCAGCCTTTGAATCTTCCTCAAGTTAATATGACCTAATCTCAAGTGCCAAAGATATGTTTGGTTCAAACTAGAAGGTTCCTTTCTTTTATTAGAGGTAGAAGATGTGTTATACAATACCCTATGTTGTAGTTGCAGTGCGGGTTGACTAGGATTAATTATATACAAATTGTCTTGCAATGTACCAGAACATATAATCCGTTTATTCATCATAATAGAAACATTACGATCCAAACAAACATTATAACCATCCATAGCAAGTTTAGAAACCAAAATCAAATTCCTTCTAAAAGAAGGTACATAAAGACAATTGTTCAAAACCAAAATCCTATCAGAACCAAAAGATAAATGAATAACTCCTACTGCAACTACTGCTACTTTCGTAGCATCTCCCATGAACACGTAGATCTCACCATCTCTAAGCATTCTGGATTGCTGGAACCCCTGCATAGAGTTACAAACACGATCAGTGGCTCCAGTATCTACACACCAAGTGCTCGTAGATATAGCCGCTACAAATGTTTCTGTAACTAGAGAAAGAGACATACCAGTATCGTTTGTCTTCTTAGGAAGAGGACAATCCTTTTTCCAGTGACCCGACTGCTTGCACCGGTAGCACTTCCCCTTAGGCTTTTTCACACCACCTTGAACTCCCACTGCCTTCACAGCTTTCTGTGTCTGAGCCTTTTTCTTCTTCTTATTGCCTTTCGGCTTAGAGGAAGAACCTTTCTCAGCCACATTCACTTGAACACTCTGGCGAAATAATCCTTCAGCTGCCTGAAGTTCTATCAGCAGTTCCGCAAGACTATACTGCCTCTTGTTCATGTTGTAATTCAAGCGGAACTGCTCAAAACTCTTGGGCAAGCTCATAAGGATAATGTCAATCTGGGTTTCCCCGTCAAGCTCTGCACCAAGGATCTCTATCTCATTCAAATGTGACATCATCTTGAGAACATGATCCCTTACAGGTGTACCTTCAGCCATCTGAGTGTTCATTAAAGCCTTCATGGCTACTTGCCTAGCAGCCCTATTCTGATCTCCAAAAAGTTCTTTGAGATTAAAGAGCATATCCGAAGCAGTGGCCATAGCTTGATGCTGATGCTGCAAAACACCCGACATTGCTGCCAGAATGTAACATCGCGACATCTCATCAGCCTTTGTCCACCGCTTATAATACTCTTTCTCCTCATCAGGAGCATCAGCAGCGGGCTGCTCAGGCTTGGGTTCATAAGTGCAAAACTTGTACTCCTCAGCAGTCAACACAATGTCCAAATTACGTTTCCATTCAATATAGTTAGGTCCGGTAAGTTTGTTATCCTTAAGTATGGTGAACAGTGGATTAAACCCCATTATATCCTGAGAATCATGCATGAAAAAATCACATTACACATAAAGAAGAGTGCATAAAAAATTAAGTCCCATTGGTTCCTCTAACAATTATTAAAATTAAATGCACTAACGTTTAAACACCATAAGTTTCTGGTACGTCACGATGGGTGACATGTATACCACCTAAATTTGTTTAAACGTTACTTCGGTCCTATTACTAAACAATAAGCCACGTTGGGGTGGTCTATATTATTTTTCATAGCTAAGTGTATACCATCATCAAATCTTAAATTACCCGAAACCTCTGGAACTTGGTACGCCACGATGGGCGGCATGTATACCTTCCAATATTTCTGGAATAGAATACTTTAATTCAATATTCGTGTCTGGTTTGATTTCTAGGCAGTGGAGGAGTCACATCGGTCTCACTTAATACCCATAAGCCTTCGAAATCGCCCCAAATCAGAGATAAAGAAAATCCGTATCTATTCGTATTAATTTAAGAAGTTTGTTCCAGTAATATCTATAACATTCTAGGCACCATAAATTACATGCCACGATGGGTGACGTA
Organism: Daucus carota subsp. sativus; assembly: GCF_001625215.2. NCBI lineage: Eukaryota > Viridiplantae > Streptophyta > Magnoliopsida > Apiales > Apiaceae > Daucus > Daucus carota. Next base: position 8,647,916 of record NC_030386.2, on the reverse strand, counting down.
TACATAATTTATATTCGCCTTTATGTTAAATTACATACAAACAATGATGGAGACCATGGGATTTAATACCATATTAACTCCCTCTCCCACTTAGAATTTACTTTGAGGATTTTAATCAAGATGCATCGCCCTATGTTATTTCTTCGAAGTCAACATGCATACTATCATTGTTATAGCAACATAAAGAACACATAAAGAACACATAACATGGCAGCATACTAGCATGATTAAAGCATTAATTAAAAACATCCCTATGTCCATGTCATTCTAGCATGCGAAGGGTTAGTATCACATGGCATAACAACACAAACAAGAAACACATAATAACAATAATCAAGAATCATAATAAAGCACATCCACTATTATGGCCCCGGAAAAATCAACTTCGAATTCATCCTTCGTCAGAATCCAGATCTGTCCAGAAAACTTCGAGAGCCCGTTTGGAGGCCTAAACGGCCTCAGAATGCCTCGAAAAATCCCGAAAAACACTTTCGAAATCACCTCAACCGGGATTCCCCGGGTTGTGGCTAGCTCCGTCTCGTTCTGCCGTCTCCGAAAAGTGCTCATTCGCCCAAATCGGACACCGTATGCAAAAGTTACGCCCAAAACAGTGCAGCACCCGCGAAACCCTAATCGCAGCAGCGGAAGATCCTTGTTTCTTGCAGCCCCGTTGATCAAACAATTACATACTAATTGTACAGACGAACCAGCCTATTCTATTACATCAGATCATAATCTAAAACAATTACAAATTGAATTACAAGATTAAACTATCACGATCAACCCACGTGATTTACAACAGCCACGATAAACCACGTGGAATCCAAACATAACAGAATAATTAAAACACGGCCATAATAGTGGACAACGACCTGCATCACAGAATCACTATATACATGCATATATAATCATGACATGGACTACATATCATAAATCGCAGAACCGCAACCTGGCTCTGATGCCATTGTAGGAACAATCGGACCTTGGTCCTGCGTTTTATGATACTAATTAAAAGTTCGAACAGAATATTAACCTTAATCGCTACGGCGCAAGCGATTCAAATCCACGTCTTCTACTGTATTCCTTGATTCTCCTTGGAAGAAGTGTGGCCTTCGATCTCCCAAGGTGTGCCTCTCCTTCAAGCTCCGAAAACCCAAAACCCTAGCTGTCTCCTTGAGAAAAACGTCTGCCTCTCTCTGACTCTAGGATTAATTCGTTTTGGTGTGTTTTTCAGCTTTAGGAGAACGAGAATATATAGGCTACAGCAGGGATCATGGATCATTAGGTCAGGCCTTCCAATGACACTCCGGACCAGGCCCAATGTCATTAAATATTAATTCTATCCACTAAAGAACTAATATTTGCACTACCTTTCCTAATTCCGTAAATTAATTATTTAATTCGGCTCCCATATTAATTGCTTATAAATTCCCCATGTTTAAGATATTGCATGTCCATTAATTAAATTAATTTCTGACAATTAATTTAATTAATATCTTTTATCCTTGATCATCCACTCAACCTTATAATTATGCAAGAACAAATCTGCCTGCAGGACTAAAGCATAATTATCTTTATGAGCTTTCAAGAGGACATCATCACCCGAATATATTTTTCGGACACGGTTTCCTTTTATAGTCAATATCCCACTCTGTATATAATGTCATTGCCCAATACATAAATTCGTATTTAAAATAAATTACTTAATTTATGAGTCAAGGCATGTGCATTAAATACAAGTGTCAATCACTATATCCGGATTAAGAACTTAAGCATTAATAACATCATAGAATCTTAGTTCTTTATTGTCAGAATTAAAGAAACAATTATTCTACTATTTTGATCCCGTTCAATATACACAAAGTATATAAGTATTATTCAATAGTCAAGATAAACTATTTCCAAATAATACTTGAGCCGTTCCAGTGGTTTGTCTAACACCACCTCGACTGTGAACCCTTATTATATTATATAAGGAGTCTGACAATCTAATCTTCTGCTATCCCATTTGATACTAGATTGTCTACAATATATAATATACAGACAATGTGAAAACATGCATTGAAGATTCTCAAATAATTGTTATATACTTCAAACGAATATTTCAGTATAACCCTAACATTGCCTACATATACTCCCTCCGTCCCACCAGGTTCTTTACGTTACTTTTTGGCACGCATTTTAATGCTCCTATAAAGTATACTTACATTATATATTTATTTTTAAAAAAAATCCCCAAAAAAAGTTTGACATTTAAACTTTAATTCAAAAAAAGAAAAAATTAAAAATATGTAATAGAACTATACTTTACGAGAGCCTCAAAATGCGTGCAAACAGTGCACGTAAGCATCCTGATGGGACGGAGGGAGTATATACTAATTATTTAACAACACTTAAATAATTTAGGATTAAATTTAAGTGGCGCCATGCAATTAATACATATATATTATGCCATTTGAATTTTAAACTTTGGCACCACTTTCAAATTTGACTTTAATCGAAAGCGCTTGACTTCTCTTTATTCGGGAACAGCTCGAACATGACTTGATCAATTCTTCGTTTTTCAAATACGTCGAACAACTTCATACGTACTGATGCTCTATGCACTGGTCTGGTTCACGAACGACTAGTACTGAAGCGGATCTTCGTATTCTTTTCTTGATGAATGTCTTGATCAGTCAATCTTTGAACGTGCGCGCCCTAGAGACAACACTAGATTATGTTTTTCTGTTTAAAGACATATGATTATTAATAATATTGTTCTATTGATCATTCCTTTTATAATTTATTATATCTTTATTTACTGTGATATAAATGTTAGATTAATAAATTTCTTTGGAATATAATATGAATTCTATATCTCTAAGTACGTGACTTAGAAATGAGATTATAATAATAGTATTGATATTCCTAAAAATCCCTAGTTGAGTAATATTATATTGGGACGACGATGATAATACATTAAGCCTAGTGTGTTTTGTTGACTGATGATCACATCTCATTGATCATAGGTATAGTGATATTAAAGTCAAGAACACAAGCACATGTATAATATATATATATATATATATATATATATATATATATATATATATATATAGTCCTACTCTAATAGAAACCAAATTAGCCTAAATACTAAAAACCAGTTTCTAGACAGTTTTTTATCACTATTTTTAAGTACAGAAATCATTAATTTGTACATAACATATAACTAATTTATATATAGCATATCTCGCGAATATAAATATAAATATACACACACACACACACACACACACACACACACACATATGCAACGTATATGACTATCATCTTCACCCAAATCGTAATAATGGACCTCCTACCACCATTACCAAACGATTCTATGACGTGCCACCATTGTCTATCATCACCAATAGTCACATACACTTTCCATCATAACTTACAAAACTAACGACTACTTACCATCATCATACAACTTCTCTTGCGGCTTCCTACCACGAAGAACCTTCCTACGGATGAAATTAATCATCTATAATCGATTATCAATAATTTAGATAAGAAGATCTTCTCAATTTTGATAATAAAAATCGCTGTTTACATACTGTATAAAAACAATGATTAGTGCAGTATAAATTAGTGATACTCGTAGTTATAAATAGTGGTAGGGAAACTGGTTTCTAGTTTTTATTTTAAGAGTGGTTTCTATTTGATCATGAGCCTATATATATATATGTGTGTGTGTGTGTGTGTGTGTGTGTGTGTTGTGTGTGTGTGTGTGTGTGTCTACATATGGGGTCATGTTCAAGAGGGAACCATTATAGAGAGAACTCATAGAACCCTTATCTTATTTCTAGTATTAGTTGGGGTTCTACAGCAGAACTTCACATGCGAAAAATGTCAATATCTATGTATTATATTTTAAAATTATTTTTGAACACACACAAAGATGAAAAAACATGAAAAAAACATGTATTTGGATTTAGATCCTAAAAATCTTTTTAAAATTTAGAGTTCTACAGCAGAACCTTGGTGGTTCTATGGTTCTATTTTAAGGACTGGTTCTTTATTGAGCGTGACCCATATGTGTGTGTGTGTGTGCGCGCGCGCGCGCGCTGCTGGATAGACCCAATGTGAGATTCTTCATGTTTCTTCATTCTTGTGTCATATGTAATCTCACAGTCATAATGATATAATGGTCCCTAGACTTGAAATCATTATATTTCTATATATACAATGATTAATGTACTTTGATTACATCAAAAGTTTCTTTTGACCGGGTAATGATAAAAGTGTATTTCGGGTACATTATGAATTGTATAAGAAATAATGAAATCAGAAATCTAGTTGGTATTTTATAATTAGGATCGCGCTAGGACTTAATTATAATAGGAATATAATTTCAAATTTCATTAAAAACTCTAATTGGATTTAGAGTTAGGATTGTTTAGACTTCTCCTATATAAACATCATTATGGCAAGCTAAAGCGTAACAGTTTTTATTTGATAAAAATTCTAAACCCTAGTAGCCATAGGTGTTTGTGTGAGAGAGAAAAAGAACATTCTGTTTTAGTGTTAGTTACCCACCGCCTCCTTCATTCAAGCGTTCGTGTGGCTACGTTTGGACCATAGATCGTCCGTTGGCGGGACACATGGTGAACTCCATTAGACATGATTCATAAAGCTTCTCAAGGGAAACATCCGAACTATGAATTAAATATTGTTTTTCTCATGGATCCTGCGGTGGGCTTCGAAAATTCTGAAATTTTCACATTTTAAATTATTGTTTCCGCTGTGTTTTATTCCTCGAAACCCAACAATGACATCAGAGCTACATGCGAAAATTTTTAATGTATTACACAAACATACATTTTCAACTTAGACTCCATTTGATATTGTAGTTGCAGACAACTACAATAATTTTGTACTAAAAAACAGGTGAAAAGTTGTTTGAAAAATCTAACATTAGTTTTTCCGAGCAATAGTTTTTAAGCTCAAACGTTACTTTTAGAAAAAACAGGTCTCTTGTATTTTTGGAATTAGATGTTTTTCAACTTTTGCGGGAAGCTGTCATAGATTCCATTATCAAACCTCACCAAAAATATTAAAAAAAATTATCTTCTAATTCAAATTATACAAATATAAGACAAATTTACCAAAAATTTATTTAATTCATACAACACTTTTTTACCAACAATTTTTCTAATGATATGATAGTTTTTAACACCATTCTCAAACCGACTCTTAAAATCATTTGAAGCTCTAAACCTAAATTAATTAATATATACTACACGGGAGATAACTAAATCATCATTTAGTCACTAGAAAAATATCATTAATTTAATTGTACATCATGCAGACCCTCAAACAAACTCTAGGAGCGACCACCACTTAGATGATACACAATATCAGAAAGATATAATTTTATATTAAAGTTGGTTAATATTGATAATCATAGTACAAGTTTCAATTTAAATTATACAATTTTGTTGTTTGATTGAAATACATATAAAACTATTCATATACGAAAACATGTACATCTCATGTTAATGGATATGTGTCCTTCTATATCCGCGTAGAAACACCCTTTTTCTTGTGTCTTGTCAACGAATGAAATGAATAAGCGCATACTCGACATAAAACAGCTGCAGGTAAAATATGAAAATCAGGATAATTTAATAACTTATATTCGGCAGTTCAGTGTATGCAGAGAATATACTTTATGGTGACTTAAACATGTTAGGCCATAATTTTTGCGTCTTTGTCCTTATTTCAATCATAAGCCAACAGCCAATCACGAAGAAATTGTCAATCATGTTGAGCAGATTTTGTGGACAAATTTAGGATAATTTTGATACGCAATATTCATTTAAGATTATTTTCATTCATTTTTTTTACGGGTAAGATACACATACACACACACACATATGTATATGCTAGTGATCAAATACAAATCTAAAGTAAAATACAAACTACAAACCAATCTAAGCCGTTAGATCAATCTGATCTAATGGCCCCCCTACCATTCACCACACACAATAAACATGTACCCTCCCACACATGATTTCAATGACTCCGTTTTTAATTTTATTTTTCCCGTCAATCGGTTCACTGTTTTTTTGAAATCCGACTTCACTGTATTTTTCTTCATCTCCCATCGATCAATTTACATACCATATTTGATATATTTCATTTAAGTTACTGTAATATACGGTTTTGACAAAAAAAAATATTTTCCCATTCAGTTATAATTTGAAACAACTATTTATAATGACTAACCCTGTAGTCTTTATGTTAGGTCTAATCAGACGAAGAAGGGGGGGGGTTGAATACGTCTATACCAATTTGTTCGATTAATTCAATTGCGGAATAATTCTGTTTAAGTCCAGTTAAATCAATCGTAATCAAGAACTTCAAAAAAAATGGTGGACGAGAAAAAAACAACTGAACAAGAAATTAAGTTGGAAAAGCAGAAGCTATGGAATGCTGCTTTAAAAGAAAGAAGAGTAGATGTTCAAAGGAAGCTTGGTGCAAACTGAGACACTACATGGAAAATCTTCTCCCAGATTCATCAAGGTCCTTTTGAAAACAAAGGTCTAGACTCCCTCATCAATAGACTGATGTGTCAAAACTATAATGTTGTTGAATACATGAATGCTTTGACAACAGAACTAGACTTTGTTACTATTGTTGTGGATAATGTACATGAAAACTGGCACATCCTTGTGTACATTTACAAGAATGGATCTCACAGAGTTCAGTTGAAAACTTCATGTACTTATCTGTATCTGAAATCTGGGTGTTTCTAAGCAAAGTGAGAGGGAGATCTGGGCTGAATGAACTTCTAAGGGACATGATTCGTGAGTTGGAAGTCCACAATAGTCCACAAGTTTTTAATGATCCGTACTCTATTAGATTCCACAAGGATAGGTAACATAGTACTCTACGCTTGGATGCGGATTCTCTATCAAAGTATCAAGTGAAGTACCTAGTGGAAGTGGAGACTCTGCTGAGAACCAAGGGTTTCAGAAGCAGAGAAAAGACTGACGCTGCTGAGCATATCAGGGCATACTGAACAAAGAAGAACATCAAATCCTACTTTAGGAAAATATCGAAAGTCAAGTTCTCTCGGCCAACAAATTTTTATGAAGACCCTAAGGAAGAAGAAGTACTATTTCATTTGGCTCGTGCTAAATCAAGAAGGACACTGCGTGAACAAGTCCTACCTGAGGACCCTGTTAGAGATGAACCACCTACTCCAGCGCATAGGAGTTAGGAAGTAGAAAGGGAGAAGTGGTGATTAGCAAGATAGAAAACTTGTCTATATGTTCAATCGTTTGGGAACATATATCTTGTAATCTATAGGAACATATATCTTGTAATCTATTTTAATGTTTGATATCTGGAAAATTGTTAAATATTGTACCAAATTTTTTTGCTATTTACATTCTCTATTTTATTATTTTATCTTATCAGTTAGTTGAGTTATCATCTAGAAAATTTGCATTTACTTTAACAAACAAATAGGGGAGATTGTAAGGCATATTTTTAGCCTATTTGTATTGACGAGATGACAACTTAACTCAGATAAAAAATAAAGGTAAATAGCAAGTGCTGTAAACCGGAATTCGTACGAAGAATGTCAAGTGAATGATTGGAATTACTTGTCAAAAGAATTCCAAGATGATTGATGCACTCCACTGAAAGAAGTTCATTAATATGTACAGGCGTCAGTGACATATAATCTTTTGTAGCATCTCCAGGAGTTCAGAAGGTATAAATTTTCCAAAATTCATTTACTCAGAAGATTCCATTTGATACAAAGTTATGAAGACATACTTGAATATGAAAATTCGATGAAGCGTCCACAACTTAAATGTTTAATTGATGGAAGATATTTAATTTAGCTAGGCGCAGATGAACTAGACAGTACATTTGTGTGTCAACTATTTAAATTAAATATTTAACATCAAAGAAAGGTGGTCGTTCAGTCGAAAGACAACCGAAGAAGAAAATTTATAATTTACAAAGACTTTGATGATGAAGAAATGAAATATTTATTCACTACTCTAAGTATTTATTTTAATTGAGTAATTTATTTATTAAATTATTTCACAATGAAGTAGTTTAATTCATGAATTATTTTAATTATATATATAAGTGAAAAATAATTTATTAATTATTTATATTGGAAAATATGTTTGTCTTGCTGATAATTTCGGCAAGACAATCAATTATCTTGCTAGAAATTTCGGCAAGACAATCTGTTTGTCTTGCTAGATGAATTCTCGGCAAGACAATCAGGCTGACAAGATTGTCTTACCGAGATAGTGATTGTCTTACCGAGCTACACCAATTGTCATACTAAGCTTTTGTTGATTGTCTTGCAAGCTTAAAGTGGATTGTCTTTATGAATTGTCTAAGGCACACAATAAAAAAAAGGACAGTTGATTTGACACTTGGATTGTCATACCGAGTTTAAGATTGTGTTACAATTGTCTTGCCCACTGTTTAGATTATCTTAAAAATGTTTTTGAGCCATTTCAATTGTCTTTTTGACCATTTAAATTGTCTGAATGGATTGTCTTTTCAAGACAATCAATTGTCATACAAGTACAACTATTTCTATATAAATTGTAGAAGTGGTTTTTCATTTCTAGTGTTAGAAAATTTGTAAACACTTTATCAAATTGCAAAATTTGCTTATTGTTGTGTTTGATCACCTTGATTGTTTTAATCACTAAACTAGAATACTTCATGTTAAATTTATTTTAAATTATTTAATGGACATTAAAACTAAACTATATTAATTCTGTAACGACTTTCAAGCTTAAATAACTATTTAACTTGAACCTTGTTTCATTAATTAATATAAATATGATTTCCAAGTTCTATTCTAATCAGATTAATTCCGCGCAAAAATCTTACGTTTGTATTCAACCCGTCTCTACAATCGTATTAGGACCAACAATATGTTTGCTTCTTCTTTTTTGACGAGGAACTTTTAGAAGTAAATCCAGGATGCGGGCCACCCTACTAGACCCAACACATGTAAATTGAGTGGTTTTTGCATTGGTTGGTGGCCCTCAAGAAATGTATGCCACTCACGAATATCGAACCCCTAACCACAAATTTTCCATCCATATCCATAACCACATTTAAGTAGAAATTTTCGCCCTCCCTTATTGCATTTAACTTTTTTATGAAATTTAAAATATATGGGTATTCACTTAAAAAGGGAAAATACGAATGGCACCATTTAAAATTGTCTAAGATAAGGTATCATTTAGAATTTCTTAATAATTATTTAAAAAAGTACAAGCATAAGAACAAAAATATAACTAAATCTTCTTTTTAAGTAAAACTATATATTAAAATATACTCCCTCCGTCCCAGCCAATTCTTTACGTTTGGTTTGGGCACGGAGGTTAAGAAATATGTATAAAGTAGTGGAAAAGAGGAAGAAAAGTGGATGAAGTGGTGGGACCCATCAATTTTTAATGAATAAAAGAGAGATAGTGGAGTAAAAGTAGTGTGAAAAGGGAGTAAAAGTAGTGTGAAAAGGGAGGAAAAGTTGGGAAGTGGTGGGACCCATTGACTATTTTTGGTAAGTTTTGGAATGTAAAGAATTGGATGGGACATCCAAAAAAGGAAACTGTAAAGAATCTGGTGGGACGGAGGGAGTATGTAGTCTAAATTATGTTAAAAAAGTATGAGCATACTCCCTCAATCGCTTTTTAGTTGTACTTCGACTTTTTGCACGTAATCTAAGGTGATTAGATTACATATTTCCACTTATTATTTTTTTAAATTTTCTTTTTCTGTATTAAGGTTTATAGTCTATATTTCTATTCATAAAAAGAAAATTTGAAAAGAATAAGTGAAAGTATATTTTCTTAATTACCTTGAATTATGTAAAAAAAAATTCAAAGTGACAACTAAAAAGAGACGGAGGAGTATTAAGACAACATCCAACACACTGCTAGAAGAGACGATAAATGAGAACGCGATATTATTCCTTACGTATTTCTGAAGCTATTAATATACACTATTGCAAAGGAGTTCATAAAAGCATCAAATTAATGAAAATTCCGCCTGTTACATTTTTATCATGAGAATGTGTAATGCATTATTGGAATTTAGTTATTTTTGTAGATATATGTAGCTATAATCACTTCCTAGAGTAATATAATATGAGTAATATTTACTAAAATCTTGTGTTGAATTGATTATTTTTACTATGTGCAGAAACTTGATATCTTGCACTCAAATCTAACAGATAGCCACGTACCTTCCATATAAACATGTAAAAGGACTGTGTGGCCTCATCGTCATCGAGATCAAGAGAATTTGCTCGAAGTAGAAGAACGGAGGCAAGTGTAGAGTGGCCTATCACCTGAAAGAAAAGCAAAACAGTATTACTAACTAAGAAAACATTGGTGTGGTGTGACAAAATTAAATAGATTGAACATGATCACATAGCGATCATTTAATAAAATGGGGCATTTATTATAAGATTCAAAAAGGATTAGTAATTGTGGCCTTTTCATAATAATAGTAACTGTGACCTTGAAAGAAATGGCCCTTTTCTACTTTGAATGAAAGGGAAAACCTTAACGTTTATGGCAATTAGGCTTAAACTTTCATTACTTGTTCAAATACCATAAGAGGGTGTTTGGAAATATGTATCTCATCTCAAATGATAGATTTCAAATGACAGAATTTGAGTTGTCATTTCACATTCTCGGATTTATGCTAACATTTCAATATCTGGATTTCAAATGAAATCTAAATTCAAGTTCCCAAATAGGTTATTTGATCAAATCTAGATTTTAAAATGAATTTGGGTTCCCAAATAGGCTATTTGATCAAATATAGAATTTCAAAACAGGCCATAAAGTTGTTACATTTATTGGTACTATTTTGAAGTTTGTACAACTTTTTTTCCGTTTTGATTGAGGTTGTCATGATATCTACTATATACCTTTGAGTAGTATCCAATTTGTTTAGGATGTTTTCTGCTTGACCCAAAGTCATTTAACATAGTAGTGCAATGTAACAGTACTCTAGTTTCCTATATGCTTGCACAGGTTTGGGATAGGCCTTTTACGTTGATATATACCCGAGAAACTTAGCCAAAATAACTTACAGACACAAGCTTGCATATGAGAAATGAGGACGAAGCTCCGATCACTATACCAGAACCATATGCAGTCAACAAGATGGCTAAACACACAGAAAACACCTATAGAAATCAAGAAAACATAGTTAGCAAAAGAATATATTAGATGGCAGAAAATTTGAAGAGAAACTTAAACATGGATGTTTTATGCTAGAATGGCTCATGTCGGTTATACATAATGAAATCCAATTGGGTTCATGTCGAGAGAGGTGTACACACCTTCTTTCTACCATATTTGACACTAAATGTTGGGTTGCCAAATGCTAGGTCTCCTCGAACATCAGGTATATCCTGTAGCATGCATTAGATGATGATACTCAGATTAGCATATTGAATCCAAATATCTTCCTTTTCATGCAATAACGTATTATAATCCTCAACATTGCTAGATATTTTCGTGTTCTTACAACCGAATAAACAGTTTCTTATCGCAAAATATCTTGTAAAAGAAGAAAGTATATGTACCTTGGACAGGGCAATAACCACTGAAAACAGAGTGAAGAAAGTGACAGTAAAGCCCAAGGACTTGGTTAGTACTAATGGTCTACCAAGCACATATTTCTGCATGTGGCAGAAGACGCCAAGATTAACACTGAGTCCATATAGAGCCGCGATACTTAATGCAGCAAGGGTGGGCTTTGTTTTCCATCTGAGATAAGGTAGCTGCGAGGAACAAAGTTAGGAAATACGTAACCCCTTCAAATCAAAGGTTAGAGAATTTAAATTTTAGCAACAAAAAAAGTGTTATGGACTATAAGATGTAAAAAGTAAGGAAATATATGTGATATATACATCAGCAGAATATGCAGTTCCTAATAGAAAAGGTGTAAGATTTCCAAAAAACAATGGTGGAGACTTGAACATCACTGCCACGGCCAAGCACTGCACGCCAGCACAAAACATTCAGTTAGATATAAAAAAGAAATATAAACAGTTCATTGGTATGCAAACTTAAATATCCAGAACTAAATATTTAATTGATAACTTCACCAACTAGAGATATATAGTCCATTTATATTTTGAACTAATTGTAATATAGATCAAAGTTATTGGTAATAAATATATATAGGGTAGCTCGATGGCATACCTGAGTTTAGAGGTGGCAATCGTTTCGTTTCGTGTATTTTCGTATTTCGTGCACTCGAAAATGAAACCCGTATCCGCCCGTTATTAATTTCGTGTACCTAATTTGAAACCCATATCCGATCCGAAACGTTTCGTGTACTTTTCCTGTATATTATATATAAATATATTAATATAATTTTAATCAAAAAATAGATTGAATATATATTTTCTTATATAATTTTACTAAATGTGAATAATATATTTATACTTGTATGCAATTCTATACAAATTTGTTAATGTATCTATAAAATACATTTATATATACATATAAATATATATATTTTACATAATAATATATTTAATAATTAATATATTATAACATATATATAATATAATTAAATTATGTACAGATATTTCTTGTACTTTCTTGTATTTTGTGTACCCAAAATGAAAACCCATATCTTCGACACGAAATCTATTGTATAATTTCGTATTTGTGTACTTTCATGTTTCGTACATCGAAAATTAAAACCCATATCTATCTTTTTCGTGTCGTTTCGTTTCATGTTACGTGTCAAATTGTCGGGCCTACCTGAGTTCCATAGTATACCACTATAAACATATATATTATATACATAATATATATATATATATATATATATGTATATATGTATATAATTATATTTTTATGGAATATAATTACAAATTTTGATTATTAAATCGAAAACGAAGTTATACAATTTTTTATTCCAAAAATCATCTAAAATTATGTAATATCTCAACATGATTCTTTAACAGAATAATAATCATCCGGAAATATTTTTCTGTGGAATCAGTTTTGAAAATACACTTTTTTCTTCAGATATTAAGTGTTAAATTACTTATGATAAATATACGTTATAATATTCTATATTAAAATCACATTTTATATGTATCTTATAATAGAATTTATAATAAAATCGATAATTATACAATAAGGCCTTGTAATGGTGGTCTATATTATATATTTGTATATATATTAAAGTTTCGAATTTTGGGCCCTTAAAATTGAAGATATAAAATAATAATTAGTTAATTCATAATTCTTTTAGTTATCAAGTCCTCATAGATAATCGGTTGACGGGGAAAATGTCAAAAAGTGAAAACGCATATGTGGCCATTCAATATATCATAAATCTTTTAGTGAAAAACAAAATAAGATTAATGTTATATAGCCTAATAAATTTTTACAAATTTCTTTATCAAAAGATATGACAGATAAGTGTAAAATTGTGATTGTGTGATTAATATATTATATATATAAAGGAGGTCTAAAAAATTGGGAAAATTTCTTGAAGTACCTGACATTTTCCGCAAAATAATATTTAACCCTACAGGAATAATTTAAGAAAATGATAATATAGAGTGTTTTAATTTCTAACCATAAAACCAGATGCCCAGACAATTGCTTTCCCTTGCCCCATGGAAAGTTCTCCCGAAACTAGAGGAAGATAAGGCTTATTTATCTGCCAAATGAGGAAACCAAAGAGAGTTAGACATCAAAATAGTCTAAACTTTATACTTAATTTTGTCTACTTAAATCAAGCAAGTAGTTTTATTACCTTGTCTACTTCGACATCAAACACCTGATTTATTCCAGCAACGTAGATTTTCAAGAACAGAAATGGGATCAAAGACTGCATTAAAATAAAACTCATAAATTTTATAGCTACACAAAAATAAAATATTATTTATTATTTTGACATGTACTGAAAACAAAATCATATTCTACCTGGAAGAATCCTACAAAAAGAGCAGGTGATAAATCTCGTAGTGAAGTGAAAGGCAGCAGAGAAACCGAACTTATTGCAATAATCTGCTTTGCAAAAAGTTGGAAATTTATTTAAAGTCTGTCGATTTCAAATAGCCTTTATTTAAATTGAGTACAAGAGCGATAATACTTACTATGCCAATGAACGTGTATGGACGAGAAAAGTTGTATATAGCCGTCAACATTTTCTTGATATCATCTTTTGGCTGTAGCACAAACTCACCATCTGATGTGGCCCCAATTCTGTGTGCTATTCGCTTGTCACAACTGTTGCCAAAACTCTTGTTTGGATCCAAGATTTTGTGGTCTGAAAACCCCGTAAAGATAATATTCTTTTTGTCTCCATTCAATATAATCCTATTTCTTTTCATGCGTCGAAGCGATGTAAGAGCGCCTACAAAATATCGATATAGTTTAAGTGGCCATAACAATCTATAATGGCTAATTTTACATTTGCAAACATCGGCTTTAAATTTTAAAATAGATGTTGCACAATATATTTGTTTAGTAAAGATGTGATCTAATTCAAAGCTGTTCTGTATACTCCAGTTTGAGTTTATCTATACTTAAAACATGGATCACTAAATCTTCCCGGTAGTTTCAAATGAGAGTAGTGCTAGGTGTACAGAATTGTGTAAAAAAAATTTGGACATAATGAAACGGCAATTGATGTGGAATGTTTTAATTGGATTGTTAATGTGAATACATGGGACTCATTCCAATTAAAATCTATCACATGTCATAATGTACAAAATTTTGTATACAATTCTGTACAACAAGCATTTTCCTTCAAATTATATATATGAGACATTTGATCCCATTTTTTGTGTCCAGTTCATGTAGTGCTTTTCTTCGAAAACAGTGTATCAGATTTCATAATATAGTGGGTAAATTTCCCAAAAATACGACATTTTCTTCATGGGTCTCTAATCACTAATCAACCGGCATAAATTATGCATGATTGGCATTGATATATATATGTATGTATGTATGTATGTATGTATGTATGTAAGTAACATTTCAAGGTTCGTGAACATCTATCTCTACTTAATATATAGGCTTAATGACCTTTTAACCCTCGAAGTTTGGATGGATGTTCTGATGCGGCCTCGATGTTTAAAGTCGTTCGATTCAACCCTTAAAGTTTCACTATTGTACCTTTAAAGATTCAAACCTTAAAGTTTCAACCCTTAAAGTTTCGCCATAATGGCTAAAATGTACATTCGGAAAACTTGGAGGGTTGAATCGAACGACTTTAAACATCGACGCCGCATCGGAACATCCAACCAGACTTTGAGTGCTAAAAG